>NC_142287.1:5172685-5476780 GCF_965620075.1 Prunus avium | reverse complement strand
GGCAGTTCGTTCCTAATTGGAGTGGTTGGTGTATTCCATACTTCTAGCGATTGGATTTCACTCAAAACTCACCAAATGACTCCTCCCTCCATATTATGATGTTGCCCAAGTTTTGGGCTAGATCCGAAATCAATAGGTGTGAGAAATTGGACAATTCAAGTTCAACGGCAGTTCGTTCCTAATTGGAGTGGTTGGTGTATTCCACACTTCTAGCGAATGGATTTCACTCAAAACTCACCAAATGACTCCTCCCACCATATTATGACGTTGCCCAAGTTTTGGACTCGATCCGAAATCAATAGGTGTGAGAAATTGGACAATTCAAGTTCAACGGCAGTTCGTTCCTAATTGGAGTGGTTGGTGTATTCCATACTTCTAGCGATTGGATTTCACTCAAAACTCACTAAATGACTTCTCCCACCATATTATGTTGTTGCCCAAGTTTTGGTCTCGATCCGAAATCAATAGGTGTTCCAAATTGGACAATTCAAGTTCAACGGCAGTTCGTTCCTAATTGGAGTGGTTGGTGTATTCTAAACTTCTAGCGATTGGATTTCACTCAAAACTCACCAAATGACTCCTCCCACCATATTTTGTTGTTGCCCAAGTTTGGGGCTCGATCCGAAATCAACAGGCGTGAGAAATTGGACAATTCAAGTTCAACGGCAGTTCTTTCCTAATTGGAGTGGTTGGTGTATTCCGTACTTCTAGCGATTAGATTTCACTCAAAACTCACTAAATGACTCCTCCCACCATATTATGTTGTTCCCCAAGTTTTGGTCACGATCCGAAATCAATAGGTGTGAGAAATCGGACAATTCAAGTTCAACGGCAGTTCGTTCCTAATTGGAGTGGTTGGTGTATTCCATACTTCTAGCGATTGGATTTCACTCAAAACTCACCAAATGACTCCTCCCACCATATTATGAGGTTGCCCAAGTTTTGGGCTAGATCCGAAATCAATAGGTGTGAGAAATTGGACAATTCAAGTTCAACGGCAGTTCGTTCCTAATTGGAGTGGTTGGTGTATTCCACACTTCTAGCGAATGGATTTCACTCAAAACTCACCAAATGACTCCTCCCACCATATTATGACGTTGCCCAAGTTTTGGGCTCGATCCGAAATCAATTGGTGTGAGAAATTGGACAATTCAAGTTCAACGGCAGTTCGTTCCAAATTGGAGTGGTTGGTGTATTTCATACTTCTAGCGATTGGAGTTCACTCAAAACTCAGATAATGACTCCTCCCACCATATTATGATGTTTCCCATCGTTTTTGGACTCGATCCGAAATCAATAGGTGTTCCAAATTGGACAATTCAAGTTCAACGACAGTTCGTTCCTAATTGGAGTAGTTGTCGTATTCCATACTTCTAGCGATTGGATTTCACTCAAAACTCACCAAATGACTCCTCCCACCATATTTTGATGTTGCCCAAGTTTTGGGCTCGATCCGAAATCAAAAGGTGTTCCAAATTGGACAATTCAAGTTCAACGGCAGTTCGTTCCTAATTGGAGTGGTTGGTGTATTCCATACTTCTATTGATTGGATTTCACTCAAAACTCACCAAATGACTCCTCCCACCATATTATGATGTTGCCCAAGTTTTGGGCTCGATCCGAGATCAATAGGTGTGAGAAATTGGACAATTCAAGTTCAACGGCAGTTCGTTCCTAATTGGAGTGGTTGGTGTATTCCATACTTCTAGCGATTGGATTTCACTCCAAACTCACCAAATGACTCCTCCCACCATATTTTGATGTTGCCCAAGTTTGGGGCTCGATCCGAAATCAATAGGTGTGAGAAATTGGACAATTCAAGTTCAACGGCAGTTCGTTCCTAATTGGAGTGGTTGGTGTATTCCATACTTCTAGCGATTGGATTTCACTCAAAACTCACTAAATGACTTCTCCCACCATATTATGTTGTTGCCCAAGTTTTGGTCTCGATCCGAAATCAATAGGTGTTCCAAATTGGACAATTCAAGTTCAACGGCAGTTCGTTCCTAATTGGAGTGGTTGGTGTATTCCAAACTTCTAGCGATTGGATTTCACTCAAAACTCACCAAATGACTCCTCCCACCATATTTTGATGTTGCCCAAATTTGGGGCTCGATCCGAAATCAACAGGTGTGAGAAATTGGACAATTCAAGTTCAACGGCAGTTCGTTCCAAATTGGAGTGGTTGGTGTATTTCATACTTCTAGCGATTTGAGTTCACTTAAAACTCTCCAAATGACTCCTACCACCATATTATGATGTTGCCCAAGTTTTGAGCTCGATCCGAAATCAATAGGTGTTCCAAATTGGACAATTCAAGTTCAACGGCAGTTCGTTCCTAATTGGAGTGGTTGGTGTATTCTAAACTTCTTGCGATTGGATTTCACTCAAAACTCACCAAATGACTCCGCCCACCATATTTTAATGTTGCCCAAGTTTGGGGCACGATCCGAAATCAATAGGTGTGAGAAATTGGACAATTCAAGTTCAACGGCAGTTCGTTCCTAATTGGAGTGGTTGGTGTATTCCATACTTCTAGCGATTGGATTTCACTCAAAACTCACCAAATGACTCCTCCCTCCATATTATGATGTTGCCCAAGTTTTGGGCTAGATCCGAAATCAATAGGTGTGAGAAATTGGACAATTCAAGTTCAACGGCAGTTCGTTCCTAATTGGAGTGGTTGGTGTATTCCACACTTCTAGCGAATGGATTTCACTCAAAACTCACCAAATGACTCCTCCCACCATATTATGACGTTGCCCAAGTTTTGGACTCGATCCGAAATCAATAGGTGTGAGAAATTGGACAATTCAAGTTCAACGGCAGTTCGTTCCTAATTGGAGTGGTTGGTGTATTCCATACTTCTAGCGATTGGATTTCACTCAAAACTCACTAAATGACTTCTCCCACCATATTATGTTGTTGCCCAAGTTTTGGTCTCGATCCGAAATCAATAGGTGTTCCAAATTGGACAATTCAAGTTCAACGGCAGTTCGTTCCTAATTGGAGTGGTTGGTGTATTCTAAACTTCTAGCGATTGGATTTCACTCAAAACTCACCAAATGACTCCTCCCACCATATTTTGTTGTTGCCCAAGTTTGGGGCTCGATCCGAAATCAACAGGCGTGAGAAATTGGACAATTCAAGTTCAACGGCAGTTCTTTCCTAATTGGAGTGGTTGGTGTATTCCGTACTTCTAGCGATTAGATTTCACTCAAAACTCACTAAATGACTCCTCCCACCATATTATGTTGTTCCCCAAGTTTTGGTCACGATCCGAAATCAATAGGTGTGAGAAATTGGACAATTCAAGTTCAACGGCAGTTCGTTCCTAATTGGAGTGGTTGGTGTATTCCATACTTCTAGCGATTGGATTTCACTCAAAACTCACCAAATGACTCCTCCCACCATATTATGAGGTTGCCCAAGTTTTGGGCTAGATCCGAAATCAATAGGTGTGAGAAATTGGACAATTCAAGTTCAACGGCAGTTCGTTCCTAATTGGAGTGGTTGGTGTATTCCACACTTCTAGCGAATGGATTTCACTCAAAACTCACCAAATGACTCCTCCCACCATATTATGACGTTGCCCAAGTTTTGGGCTCGATCCGAAATCAATTGGTGTGAGAAATTGGACAATTCAAGTTCAACGGCAGTTCGTTCCAAATTGGAGTGGTTGGTGTATTTCATACTTCTAGCGATTGGAGTTCACTCAAAACTCAGATAATGACTCCTCCCACCATATTATGATGTTTCCCATCGTTTTTGGACTCGATCCGAAATCAATAGGTGTTCCAAATTGGACAATTCAAGTTCAACGACAGTTCGTTCCTAATTGGAGTGGTTGTCGTATTCCATACTTCTAGCGATTGGATTTCACTCAAAACTCACCAAATGACTCCTCCCACCATATTTTGATGTTGCCCAAGTTTTGGGCTCGATCCGAAATCAAAAGGTGTTCCAAATTGGACAATTCAAGTTCAACGGCAGTTCGTTCCTAATTGGAGTGGTTGGTGTATTCCATACTTCTATTGATTGGATTTCACTCAAAACTCACCAAATGACTCCTCCCACCATATTATGATGTTGCCCAAGTTTTGGGCTCGATCCGAGATCAATAGGTGTGAGAAATTGGACAATTCAAGTTCAACGGCAGTTCGTTCCTAATTGGAGTGGTTGGTGTATTCCATACTTCTAGCGATTGGATTTCACTCAAAACTCACCAAATGACTCCTCCCACCATATTTTGATGTTGCCCAAGTTTGGGGCTCGATCCGAAATCAATAGGTGTGAGAAATTGGACAATTTAAGTTCAACGGCAGTTCGTTGCTAATGGGAGTGTTTGGTGTATTCCATACTCCTAGCGATTGGATTTCACTCAAAACTCACCAAATGACTCCTCCCACCATATTATGATGTTGCCCAAGTTTTGGGCTCGATCCGAAATCAATAGGTGTGAGAAATTGGACAATTCAAGTTCAACAGCAGTTCGTTCCTAATTGGAGTGGTTGGTGTATTCCATACTTCTAGCGATTGGATTTCACTCAAAACACACCAAATGACTCCTCCCGCCATATTTTGATGTTGCCCAAGTTTGGGGCTCGATCCGAAATCAATAGGTGTGAGAAATTGGACAATTCAAGTTCAACGACAGTTCGTTCCTAATGGGAGTGTTTGGTGTATTCCATACTCCTAGCGATTGGATTTCACTCAAAACTCACCAAATGACTCCTCCCACCATATTATGTTGTTGCCCAAGTTTTGGGATCGATCCGAAATCAATAGGTGTTCCAAATTGGACAATTCAAGTTCAACGGCAGTTCGTTCCTAATTGGAGTGGTTGGTGTATTCCATACTTCTAGCGATTTGAGTTCACTCAAAACTCACCAAATGACTCCTACCACCATATTATGATGTTGCCCAAGTTTTGGGCTCGATCCGAAAACAATAGGTGTTCCAAATTGGACAATTCAAGTTCAACGGCAGTTCGTTCCTAATTGGAGTGGTTGGTGTATTCCATACTTCTAGCGATTGGATTTCACGCAAAACTCACCAAATGACTCCTCCCACCATATTATTATGTTGCCCAAGTTTTGGACTCGATCCGAAATCAATAGGTGTGAGAAATTGGACAATTCAAGTTCAACGGCAGTTCTTTCCTAATTGGAGTGGTTGGTGTATTCCATACTTCTAGCAATTAGATTTCACTCAAAACTCACTAAATGACTCCTCCCACCATATTATGTTGTTCCCCAAGTTTTGGCCTCGATCCGAAATCAATAGGTGTTCCAAATTGGACAATTCAAGTTCAACGACAGTTCGTTCCTAATTGGAGTGGTTGTCGTATTCCATACTTCTAGCGATTGGATTTCACTCAAAACTCACCAAATGACTCCTCCCACGATATTTTGATGTTGCTCAAGTTTGGGGCTCGATCCGAAATCAATAGGTGTGAGAAATTGGACAATTCAAGTTCAACGGCAGTTCGTTGCTAATGGGAGTGTTTGGTGTATTCCATACTCCTAGCGATTGGATTTCACTCAAAACTCACCAAATGACCCCTCCCACCATATTATGATGTTGCCCAAGTTTTGGGTTCGATCCGAAATCAATAGGTGTGAGAAATTGGACAATTCAAGTTCAACGGCAATTCGTTCCTAATTGGAGTGGTTGGTGTATTCCATACTTCTAGAGATTGGATTTCACTCAAAACTCACCAAATGACTCCTCCCGCCATATTTTGATGTTGCCCAAGTTTGGGGCTCGATCCGAAATCAATAGGTGTGAGAAATTGGACAATTCAAGTTCAACGGCAGTTCGTTGCTAATGGGAGTGTTTGGTGTATTCCATACTCCTAGCGATTGGATTTCACTCAAAACTCACCAAATGACTCCTCCCACCATATTATGATGTTGCCCAAGTTTTGGGCTCGATCCGAAATCAATAGGTGTGAGAAATTGGACAATTCAAGTTCAACAGCAGTTCGTTCCTAATTGGAGTGGTTGGTGTATTCCATACTTCTAGCGATTGGATTTCACTCAAAACTCACCAAATGACTCCTCCCGCCATATTTTGATGTTGCCCAAGTATGGGGCTCGATCCGAAATCAATAGGTGTGAGAAATTGGACAATTCAAGTTCAACGGCAGTTCGTTCCTAATGGGAGTGTTTGGTGTATTCCATACTCCTAGCGATTGGATTTCACTCAAAACTCACCAAATGACTCCTCCCACCATATTATGATGTTGCCCAAGTTTTGGGATCGATCCGAAATCAATAGGTGTTCCAAATTGGACAATTCAAGTTCGACGGCAGTTCGTTCCTAATTGGAGTGGCTGGTGTATTCCATACTTCTAGCGAATGGATTTCACTCAAAACTCACGAAATGACTCCTCCCACCATATTATGATGTTGCCCAAGTTTTGGACTCGATCCGAAATCAATAGGTGTTCCAAATTGGACAATTCAAGTTCAACGGCAGTTCGTTCCTAATTGGAGTGGTTGGTGTATTCCAAACTTCTAGCGATTGGATTTCAATCAAAACTCACAAAATGACTCCTCCCACCATATTATGATGTTGCCCAAGTTTTGGGCTCGATCCGAAATCAATAGGTGTGAGAAATTGGACAATTCAAGTTCAACAACAGTTCGTTCCTAATTGGAGTGGTTGGTGTATTCCATACTTCTAGCGATTGGATTTCACTCAAAACTCACCAAATGACTCCTCCCGCCACATTTTGATGTT
Organism: Prunus avium; assembly: GCF_965620075.1. Classification (NCBI taxonomy): domain Eukaryota; kingdom Viridiplantae; phylum Streptophyta; class Magnoliopsida; order Rosales; family Rosaceae; genus Prunus; species Prunus avium. The sequence continues at coordinate 5,470,033 of NC_142287.1, read as the reverse complement.
GCCCAAGTTTGGGGCTCGATCCGAAATCAATAGGTGTGAGAAATTGGACAATTCAAGTTCAACGGCAGTTCGTTCCTAATGGAAGTGTTTGGTGTATTCCATAGTCCTAGCGATTGGATTTCACTCAAAACTCACCAAATGACTCCTCCCACCATCTTTTGATGATGCCCAAGTTTGGGGCTCGATCCGAAATCAATAGGTGTGAGAAATTGGACAATTCAAGTTCAACGGCAGTTCGTTCCAAATTGGAGTGGTTGGTGTATTCAATAGTTCTAGCGATTTGAGTTCACTCAAAACTCACCAAATGACTCCTACCACCATATTATGATGTTGCCCAAGTTTTGGGCTCGATCCGAAATCAATAGGTGTTCCAAATTGGACAATTCAAGTTCAACGGCAGTTCGTTCCTAATTGGAGTGGTTGGTGTATTCCATACTTCTAGCGATTGGATTTCACTCAAAACTCACCAAATGACTCCTCCCACCGTACTATGATGTTGCCCAAGTTTTGGGCTCGATCCGAAATCAATAGGTGTGAGAAATTGGACAATTCAAGTTCAACGGCAGTTCGTTCCTAATTGGAGTGGTTGGTGTATTCCACACTTCTAGCGAATGGATTTCACTCAAAACTCACCAAATGACTCCTCCCACCATATTATGACGTTGCCCAAGTTTTGGGCTTGATCCGAAATCAATGGGTGTAAGAAATTGGACAATTCAAGTTCAACGGCAGTTCGTTCTAAATTGGAGTGGTTGGTGTATTCCATACTTCTAGTGATTGGAGTTCACTCAAAACCCACCAAATGACTCCTCCCACCATATTATGATGTTGCCCATCATTTTGGACTCGATCCGAAATCAATAGGTGTTCCAAATTGGACAATCCAAGTTCTACGGCAGTTCGTTCCTAATTGGAGTGGTTGGTGTATTCCATACTTCTAGCGATTGGATTTCACTCAAAACTCACCAAATGACTCCTCCCACCATAGTATGATGTTGCCCAAGTTTGGGGCTCGATCCGAAATCAATAGGTGTTCCAAATTGGACAATTCAAGTTCAACGGCAGGTCGTTCCTAATTGGAGTGGTTGGTGTATTCCATACTTCTAGTGATTGGATTTCACTCAAAACTCACCAAATGACTCCTCCCACCATATTATGATGTTGCCCAAGTTTGGGGCTCGATCCGAAATCAATAGGTGTGAGAAATTGGACAATTTAAGATCAACGGCAGTTCGTTCCTAATTGGAGTGGTTGGTGTATTCCATACTCCTAGCGATTGGATTTCACTCAAAACTCACCAAATGACTCCTCCCACCATATTATGATGTTGCCCAAGTTTTGGGATCGATCCGAAATCAATAGGTGTTCCAAATTGGACAATTCAAGTTGAACGGCAGTTCGTTCCTAATTGGAGTGGTTGGTGTATTCCATAATTCTAGCGATTGGGTTTCACTCAAAACTCACCAAATGACTCCTCCCACCATATTATGATGTTGCCCAAGTTTTGGGCTCGATCCAAAATCCATAGGTGTGAGAAATTGGACAATTCAAGTTCAACGGCAGTTCGTTCCTAATTGGAGTGGTTGGTGTATTCCGTACTTCTAGCGATTGGATTTCACTCAAAACTCACCAAATGACTCCTCCCACCATATTATGATGTTGCCCAAGTTTGGGGCTCGATCCCAAATCAATAGGTGTTCCAAATTGGACAATTCAAGTTCAACGGCAGTTCGTTCCTGATTGGAGTGGTTGGGGTATTCCATACTTCTAGGGATTGGATTTCACTCAAAACTCACCAAATGACTCCTCCAACCATATTATGATGTTGCCCAAGTTTTGGGCTCCATCCGAAATCAATAGGTGTTCCAAATTGGACAATTCAAGTTCAACGGCAATTCGTTCCTAATTGGAGTGGTTGGTGTATTCCATACTTCTAGCGATTGAATTTCGCTCAAAACTCACCAAATGACTCCTCCCACCATATTATGATGTTGCCCAAGTTTTGGAATCGATCCGAAATCAATAGGTTTAAGAAATTGGACAATTCAAGTTCAACGGCAGTTCCTTCCTAATTGGAGTGGTTGGTGTATTCCATACTTCTAGCGATTGGATTTCACTCAAAACTCACCAAATGACTCCTCCCACCATAGTATGATGTTGCCCAAGTTTGGGGCTCGATCCGAAATCAATAGGTGTGAGAAATTGGACAATTCAAGTTGAACGGCAGTTCGTTCCTAATTGGAGTGGTTGGTGTATTCCATACTTCTAGCGATTGGGTTTCACTCAAAACACACCAAATGACTCCTCCCACCATATTATGATGTTGCACAAGTTTGGGGTTCCATCCGAAATCAATAGGTGTTCCAAATTGGACAATTCAAGTTCAACGGCAGTTCGTTCCTAATTGGAGTGGTTGGTGTATTCCATACTTCTAGCGAATGGATTTCACTCAAAACTCACCAAATGACTCCTCCCACCAAATTATGATGTTGCCCAAGTTTTGGGCTCGATCCGAAATCAATAGGTGTGAGAAATTGGACAATTCAAGTTCAACGGCAGTTCGTTCCAAATTGGAGTGGTTCGTGTATTCCATACTTCTAGCTATTGGAGTTCACTCAAAACTCACCAAATGACTCCTCCCACCATATTATGATGTTGCCCAAGTTTTGGACTCGATCCGAAATCTATAGGTGTTCCAAATTGGACAATCCAAGTTCTACGGCAGTTCGTTCCTAATTGGAGTGGTTGGTGTATTCCATACTTCTAGCGATTGGATTTCACTCAAAACTCACTAAATGACTCCTCCCACCATATTATGATGTTGCCCAAGTTTTGGAATCGATCCGAAATCAATAGGTGTGAGAAATTGGACAATTCAAGTTCAACGGCAGTTCGTTCCTAATTGGAGTGGTTGGTGTATTCCATACTCCTAGCGATTGGATTTCACTCAAAACTCACCAAATGACTCCTCCCACCATATTATGATGTTGCCCCAGTTTGGGGCTCGATCCGAAATCAATAGGTGTGAGAAATTGGACAATTCAAGTTCAACGGCAGTTCGTTCCTAATTGGAGTGGTTGGTGCATTCCATACTCCTAGCGATTGGATTTCTCTCAAAACTCACCAAATGACTCCTGCCACCATATTATGATGTTGCCCATGTTTTGGGCTCGATCCGAAATCAATAGGTGTTCCAAATTGGACAATTCAAGTTCAACGGCAGTTCGTTCTAAATTGGAGTGGTTGGTGTATTCCATACTTCTAGCGATTGGATTTCACTCAAAACTCACCAAATGACTCCTCCCACCATATTATGATGTTGCACAAGTTTGGGGTTCCATCCGAAATCAAGAGGTGTTCCAAATTGGACAATTCAAGTTCAACGGCAGGTCGTTCCTAATTGGAATGGTTGGTGTATTCCATACTTCTAGTGATTGGATTTCACTCAAAACTCACCAAATGACTCCTCCCACCATATTATGATGTTGCACAAGTTTGGGGTTCCATCCGAAATCAAGAGGTGTTCCAAATTGGACAATTCAAGTTCAACGGCAGGTCGTTCCTAATTGGAGTGGTTGGTGTATTCCATACTTCTAGTGATTGGATTTCACTCAAAACTCACCAAATGACTCCTCCCACCATATTATGATGTTGCCCAAGTTTGGGGCTCGATCCGAAATCAATAGGTGTGAGAAATTGGACAATTTAAGATCAACGGCAGTTCGTTCCTAATTGGAGTGGTTGGTGTATTCCATACTCCTAGCGATTGGATTTCACTCAAAACTCACCAAATGACTCCTCCCACCATATTATGATGTTGCCCAAGTTTTGGGATCGATCCGAAATCAATAGGTGTTCCAAATTGGACAATTCAAGTTGAACGGCAGTTCGTTCCTAATTGGAGTGGTTGGTGTATTCCATAATTCTAGCGATTGGGTTTCACTCAAAACTCACCAAATGACTCCTCCCACCATATTATGATGTTGCCCAAGTTTTGGGCTCGATCCAAAATCCATAGGTGTGAGAAATTGGACAATTCAAGTTCAACGGCAGTTCGTTCCTAATTGGAGTGGTTGGTGTATTCCGTACTTCTAGCGATTGGATTTCACTCAAAACTCACCAAATGACTCCTCCCACCATATTATGATGTTGCCCAAGTTTGGGGCTCGATCCCAAATCAATAGGTGTTCCAAATTGGACAATTCAAGTTCAACGGCAGTTCGTTCCTGATTGGAGTGGTTGGGGTATTCCATACTTCTAGCGATTGAATTTCACTCAAAACTCACCAAATGACTCCTCCCACCATATTATGATGTTGCCCAAGTTTTGGGCTCGATCCGAAATCAATAGGTGTGAGAAATTGGACAATTCAAGTTGAACGACAGTTCGTTCCTAATTGGAGTGGTTGGTGTATTCCATATTTCTAGCGATTGGATTTCACTCAAAACTCACCAAATGACTCCTCCCACCAGATTATGATGTTGCCCAAGTTTTGATCTCGATCTGAAATCAATAGGTGTTCCAAATTGGACAATTCAAGTTCAACGGCAGTTCGTTCCTAATTGGAGTGGTTGGTGTATTCCATACTTCTAGCGATTGGATTTCACTCAAAACTCACCAAATGACTCCTCTCACCATATTATGATGTTGGCCAAGTTTTGGGCTCGAACCGAACTCAATAGGTGTGAGAAATTGGACAATTCAAGTTCAACGGCAGTTCGTTCCTAATTGGAGTGGTTGGTGTATTCCATACTTCTAGCGATTGGATTTCACTCAAAACTCACCAAATGACTCCTCCCACCATATTATGATGTTGCCCAAGTTTTGGGCTCGATCCGAAATCAATAGGTCTGAGAAATTGGACAAATCAAGTTCAACAGCAGTTCGTTCCTAATTGGAGTGGTTGGTGTATTCCATATTTCTAGCGATTGGATTTCACTCAAAACTCACCAAAGGATTCCTCCCACCATATATTGATGTTGCCCAAGTTTTGGGCTCGATCCGAAATCAATAGGTGTTCCAAATTGGACAATTCAAGTTCAACGGCAGTTCGTTCCTAATTGGAGTGGTTGGTGTATTCCATACTTCTAGCGATTGGATTTCACTCAAAACTCACCAAATGACTCCTCCCACCATATTATGATGTTGCCCAGGTTCTGGGCTCGATCCGAAATCAATAGGTGTTCCAAATTGGAAAATTCAAGTCCAACGGCAGTTCGTTCCTAATTGGAGTGGTTGGTGTATTCCATACTCCTAGCGATTGGATTTCACTCAAAACTCACCAAATGACTCCTCCCACCATATTATGATGTTGCCCATGTTTTGGGCTCGATCCGAAATCAATAGGTGTTCCAAATTGGACAATTCAAGTTCAACGGCAGTTCGTTCCTAACTGGAGTGGTTGGTGTATCCATACTTCTAGCGATTGGATTTCACTCAAAACTCACCAAATGACTCCTCCCACCATATTATGAAGTTGCCCAAATTTGGGGCTCGATCCGAAATCAATAGGTGTTCCAAATTGGACAATTCAAGTTCAACGGCAGTTCGTTCCTAATTGGAGTGGTTGGTGTATTCCATACTCCTAGCGATTGGATTTCACTCAAAACTCACCAAATGACTCCGCCCACCATATTATGATGTTACCCAAGTTTGGGGCTCGATCCGAACTCAATAGGTGTGAGAAATTGGACAATTCAAGTTCAACGGCAGTTCGTTCCTAATTGGAGTGGTTGGTGTATTCCACACTTCTAGCGATTGGATTTCACTCAAAACTCAACAAATGACTCCTCCCACCATGCTATGATGTTGCACAAGTTTGGGGTTCCATCCGAAATCAATAGATGTTCCAAATTGGACAATTCAAGTTCAACGGCAGGTCGTTCCTAATTGGAATAGTTGGTGTATTCCATACTTCTAGCGATTGGATTTCACTCAAAACTCACCAAATGACTCCTCCCACCATATTATGATGTTGCCCAAGTTTTGGGCTCGATCCGAAATCAATAGGTGTTCCAAATAGGACAACTCAAGTTCAACGGCAGTTCGTTCCTAATTGGAGTGGTGGGTGTATTCCATACTTCTAGCGATTGGATTTCACTCAAAACTCACCAAATGACTCCTCCCACCGTACTATGATGTTGCCCAAGTTTTGGACTCGATCTGAAATCAATAGGTGTGAGAAATTGGACAATTCAAGTTCAACGGCAGTTCGTTCCTAATTGGAGTGGTTGGTGTATTCCATACTTCTAGCGATTGGATTTCACTCAAAACTCACTAAATGACTCCTCCCACCATATTTTGTTGTTCCCCAAGTTTTGGCCTCGATCCGAAATGAATAGGTGTTCCAAATTGGACAATTGAAGTTCAACGGCAGTTCATTCCTAATTGGAGTGGTTGTTGTATTCCATACTTCTAGCGATTGGATTTCACTCAAAACTCACCAAATGACTCCTCCCACCATATTTTGATGTTGCCCAACTTTTGGGCTCGATCCAAAATGAATAGGTGTTCCAAATTAGACAATTCAAGTTCAATGGCAGTTCGTTCCTAATTGGGGTGGTGGGTGTATTCCATACTTCTAGCGATTGGATTTCACTCAAAACTCACGAAATGACTCCTCCCACCATATTAGGATGTTGCCCAAGTTTTGGGCTCGATCCGAAATCAATAGGTGTTCCAGATTGGACAATTTAAGTTCAACGGCAGTTCGTTCCTAATTGGAGTGGTTGGTGTATTCCATACTCCTAGCGATTGGATTTCACTCAAAACTCACCAAATGACTCCTCCCACCATATTATGATGTTGCCCATGTTTTGGGCTCGATCCGAAATCAATAGGTGTTCCAAATTGGACAATTCAAGTTCAACGGCAGTTCGTTCCTAACTGGAGTGGTTGGTGTATCCATACTTCTAGCGATTGGATTTCACTCAAAACTCACCAAATGACTCCTCCCACCATATTATGAAGTTGCCCAAATTTGGGGCTCGATCCGAAATCAATAGGTGTTCCAAATTGGACAATTCAAGTTCAACGGCAGTTCGTTCCTAATTGTTGTGGTTGGTGTATTCCATACTTCTAACGATTGGATTTCACTCAAAACTCACCAAATGACTCCTCCCACCATATTATGATGTTACCCAAGTTTGGGGCTCGATCCGAACTCAATAGGTGTGAGAAATTGGACAATTCAAGTTCAACGGCAGTTCGTTCCTAATTGGAGTGGTTGGTGTATTCCACACTTCTAGCGATTGGATTTCACTCAAAACTCAACAAATGACTCCTCCCACCATGCTATGATGTTGCACAAGTTTGGGGTTCCATCCGAAATCAATAGATGTTCCAAATTGGACAATTCAAGTTCAACGGCAGGTCGTTCCTAATTGGAATAGTTGGTGTATTCCATACTTCTAGCGATTGGATTTCACTCAAAACTCACCAAATGACTCCTCCCACCATATTATGATGTTGCCCAAGTTTTGGGCTCGATCCGAAATCAATAGGTGTTCCAAATAGGACAACTCAAGTTCAACGGCAGTTCGTTCCTAATTGGAGTGGTGGGTGTATTCCATACTTCTAGCGATTGGATTTCACTCAAAACTCACCAAATGACTCCTCCCACCGTACTATGATGTTGCCCAAGTTTTGGACTCGATCTGAAATCAATAGGTGTGAGAAATTGGACAATTCAAGTTCAACGGCAGTTCGTTCCTAATTGGAGTGGTTGGTGTATTCCATACTTCTAGCGATTGGATTTCACTCAAAACTCACTAAATGACTCCTCCCACCATATTTTGTTGTTCCCCAAGTTTTGGCCTCGATCCGAAATGAATAGGTGTTCCAAATTGGACAATTGAAGTTCAACGGCAGTTCATTCCTAATTGGAGTGGTTGTTGTATTCCATACTTCTAGCGATTGGATTTCACTCAAAACTCACCAAATGACTCCTCCCACCATATTTTGATGTTGCCCAACTTTTGGGCTCGATCCAAAATGAATAGGTGTTCCAAATTAGACAATTCAAGTTCAATGGCAGTTCGTTCCTAATTGGGGTGGTGGGTGTATTCCATACTTCTAGCGATTGGATTTCACTCAAAACTCACGAAATGACTCCTCCCACCATATTAGGATGTTGCCCAAGTTTTGGGCTCGATCCGAAATCAATAGGTGTTCCAGATTGGACAATTTAAGTTCAACGGCAGTTCGTTCCTAATTGGAGTGGTTGGTGTATTCCATACTTCTAGCGATTGGATTTCCCTCAAAACTCACCAAATGACTCCTCCCCCCATATTACGATGTCGCACAAGTTTGGGGTTCCATCCGAAGTCAATGGGTGTGAGAAATTGGACAATTCAAGTTCAACGGCAGGTCGTTCCTAATTGGAATGGTTGGTGTATTCCATACTTCTAGCGATTGGATTTCACTCAAAACTCACCAAATGACTCCTCCCACCATATTATGATGTTGCACAAGTTTGGGGTTCCATCCGAAATCAATAGGTGTGAGAAATTGGACAATTCAAGTGCAACGACAGTTCGTTCCTAATTGGAGTGGTTGGTGTATTCCATACTTCTAGCGATTGGATTTCACTCAAAACTCACCAAATGACTCCTCCCACCATATTATGATGTTGCCCAAGTTTTGGGCTCGATCCGAAGTCAATAGGTGTTCCAAATAGGACAACTCAAGTTCAACGGCAGTTCGTTCCTAATTGGAGTGGTGGGTGTATTCCATACTTCTAGCGATTGGATTTCACTCAAAACTCACCAAATGACTCCTCCCACCGTACTATGATGTTGCCCAAGTTTTGGACTCGATCCGAAATCAATAGGTGTGAGAAATTGGACAATTCAAGTTCAACGGCAGTTCGTTCCCAATTGGAGTGGTTGGTGTATTCCATACTTCTAGCGATTGGATTTCCCTCAAAACTCACCAAATGACTCCTCCCACCATATTACGTTGTCGCACAAGTTTGGGGTTCCATCCGAAATCAATGGGTGTGAGAAATTGGACAATTCAAGTTCAACGACAGTTCGTTCCTAATTGGAGTGGTTGGTGTATTCCATACTTCTAGCGGTTGGATTTCACTCAAAACTCACCAAATGACTCCTCCCACCATATTATGATGTTGCCCAAGTTTTGGGCTCGATCCGAAATCAATAGGTGTTCCAAATTGGACAACTCAAGTTCAACGGCAGTTCGTTCCTAACTGGAGTGGTTGGTGTATTCCATACTTCTAGTGATTGGATTTCACTCAAAACTCACCAAATGACTCCTCCCACCGTACTATGATGTTGCCCAAGTTTTGGACTCGATCCAAAATCAATAGGTGTGAGAAATTGGACAGTTCAAGTTCAACGGCAGTTCGTTCCTAATTGGAGTGGTTGGTGTATTCCATACTTCTAGCAATTGGATTTCACTCAAAACTCACCAAATGACTCCTCCCCACATATTGTGATGTTGCCCAAGTTTTGGGCTTGATCCGAAATCAATAGGTGTTCCAAATTGGACAATTCAAGTTCAACGGCAGTTCGTTCCTAATTGGAGTGGTTGGTGTATTCCATACTTCTGGCGATTGGATTTCACTCAAAACTCACCAAATGACTCCTCCCACCATATTATGATGTCGTACAAGTTTGGGGTTCCATCCGAAATCAATGGGTGTGAGAAATTGGACAATTCAAGTTCAACGACAGTTCGTTCCTAATTGGAGTGGTTGGTGTATTCCATACTTCTAGCGATTGGATTTCCCTCAAAACTCACCAAATGACTCCTCCCACCATATTATGATGTTGCCCAAGTTTGGGGCTCGATCCGAAATCAATAGGTGTGAGAAATTGGACAATTCTAGTTCAACGGCAGTTCGTTCCTAATTGGAGTGGTTGGTGTATTCTATACTTCTAGCGATTGGATTTCACTCAAAACCCACCAAATGACTCCTCCCACCATATTATGATGTTGCCCAAGTTTTCTGCTCGATCCGAACTCAATAGGTGTTAGAAATTGGACAATTTAAGTTCAACGGCAGTTCGTTCCTAATTGCCGTGGTTGGTGTATTCCATACTTCTAGCGATTGGATTTCACTCAAAACTCACCAAATGACTCCTCCCACCATATTATGATGTTGCCCAAGTTTTGGGCTCGATCCGAAATCAATAGGTGTTCCAGATTGGACAATTCAAGTTCAACGGCAGTTCATTCCTAATTGGAGTGGTTGTTGTATTCCATATTTCTAGCGATTGGATTTCACTCAAAACCCACCAAATGACTCCTCCCACCATATTTTGATGTTGCCCAACTTTTGGGCTCGATCCGAAATGAATAGGTGTTCCAAATTAGACAATTCAAGTTCAATGGCAGTTCGTTCCTAATTGGAGTGGTGGGTGTATTCCATACTTCTAGCGATTGGATTTCACTCAAAACTCACCAAATGACTCCTCCCACCATATTATGATGTTGCCCAAGTTTTGGGCTCGATCCTAAATCAATAGGTGTTCCAAATTGGGCAATTCAAGTTCAACGACAGTTCGTTCCTAATTGGAGTGGTTGGTGTATTCCATACTCCTAGCGATTGGATTTCACTCAAAACTCACCAAATGACTCCTCCCACCATATTATGATGTTGCCCAAGTTTTGGGCTCGATCCAAAATCAATACGTGTTCCAGATTGGACAATTCAAGTTCAACGGCAGTTCGTTCCTAATTGGAGTGGTTGGTGTATTCCATACTTCTAGCGATTGGATTTCCCTCAAAACTCACCAAATGACTCCTCCCACCATATTACGATATCGCACAAGTTTGGGGTTCCATCCGAAATCAATGGGTGTGAGAAATTGGACAATTCAAGTTCAACGACAGTTTGTTCCTAATTGGAGTGGTTGGTGTATTCCATACTTCTAGCGATTGGATTTCACTCAAAACTCACCAAATGACTCCTCCCACCATACTATGATGTTGCCCAAGTTTTGGACTCGATCCGAAATCCATAGGTGTGAGAAATTGGACAATTCAAGTTCAACGGCAGTTCGTTCCTAATTGGAGTGGTTGGTGTATTCCATACTTCTAGCAATTGGATTTCACCCAAAACTCACCAAATGACTCCTCCCCACATATTGTGATGTTGCCCAAGTTTTGGGCTCGATCCGAAATCAATAGGTGTTCCAAATTGGACAATTCAAGTTCAACGGCAGTTCGTTCCTAATTGGAGTGGTTGGTGTATTCCATACTTCTAGCGATTGGATTTCACTCAAAACTCACCAAATGACTCCTCCCACCATATTATGATGTCGCACAAGTTTGGGGTTCCATCCGAAATCAATGGGTGTGAGAAATTGGACAATTCAAGTTCAACGACAGTTCTTACCTAATTGGAGTGGTTGGTGTATTCCATACTTCTAGCGATTAGATTTCCCTCAAAACTCACCAAATGACTCCTCCCACCATATTATGATGTTGCCCAAGTTTGGGGCTCGATCCGAAATCAATAGGTGTGAGAAATTGGACAATTCAAGTTCAACGGCAGTTCGTTCCTAATTGGAGTGGTTGGTGTATTCTATACTTCTAGCGATTGGATTTCACTCAAAACCCACCAAATGACTCCTCCCACCATATTATGATGTTGCCCAAGTTTTGGGCTCGATCCGAACTCAATAGGTGTCAGAAATTGGACAATTTAAGTTCAACGGCAGTTCGTTCCTAATTGCCGTGGTTGGTGTATTCCATACTTCTAGCGATTGGATTTCACTCAAAACTCACCAAATGACTCCTCCCACCATATTATGATGTTGCCCAAGTTTGGGGCTCGATCCGAAATCAATAGGTGTGAGAAATTGGACAATTCAAGTTCAACAGCAGTTCGCTCCTAATTGGAGTGGTTGGTGTATTCCATACTTCTAGCGATTGGATTTCACTCAAAACTCACCAACTGACTCCTCCCACCATATTATGATGTTGCCCAAGTTTTGGGCTCGATCCGAACTCAATAGGTGTGAGAAATTGGACAATTCAAGTTCTACGGCAGTGCGTTCCTAATTGGAGTGATTGGTGTATTCCATACTTCTAGCGATTGGATTTCACTCAAAACTCACCATATGACTCCTTCCACCACATTATGATATTGCCCAAGTTTTGGGCTCGATCCGAACTCAATAGGTGTGAGAAATTGGACAATTCAAGTTCAACGGCAGTTCGTTCGTAGTTGGAGTGGTTGGTGTATTCCATACTTCTAGCGATTGGATTTCACTCAAAACTCACCAAATGACTCCTCCCACCATATTATGATGTTGCCCAAGTTTTGGGCTCGATCCGAAATCAATAGGTGTGAGAAATTGGACAATTCAAGTTCAACGGCAGTTCGTTCCTAATTGGAGTGGTTGGTGTATTCCATACTTCTAGCGATTGGATTTCACTCAAAACTCACCAAATGACTCCTCCCACCATATTATGATGTTGCCCAAGTTTTGGGCTCGATCCGAAATCAATAGGTGTTCCAAATTGGACAATCCAAGTTCAACGGCAGTGCGTTCCTAATTGGAGTGGTTGGTGTATTCCAAACTTCTAGCGATTGGATTTTACTCAAAACTCACCAAATGACTCCTTCCACCATATTATGATGTTGCCCAAGTTTTGGGCTCGATCCGAAATCAATAGGTGTTCCAAATTGGACAATTCAAGTTCAACGGCAGTTCGTTCCTAATTGGAGTGGTTGGTGTATTCCATACTTCTAGCGATTGGATTTCACTCAAAACTCACCAAATGACTCCTCCCACTATATTATGATGTTGCCCAAGTTTTGGGCTCGATCCGAAATCAATAGGTGTGAGAAATTGGACAATTCAAGTTCAACGGCAGTTCGTTCCTAATTGGAGTGGTTGGTGTATTCCATACTTCTAGCGATTGGATTTCACACAAAACTCACCAAATGACTCCTCCCACCATATTATGATGTTGCCCAAGTTTTGGGCTCGATCCGAAATCCGTAGGTGTTCCAAATTGGACAATTCAAGTTCAACGACAGTTCGTTCCTAATTGGAGTGGTTGGTGTATTACATACTTCTAGCAATTGGATTTCACTCAAAACTCACCAAATGACTCCTCCCCACATATTGTGATGTTCCCCAAGTTTTGGGCTCGATCCGAACTCAATAGGTGTGAGAAATTGGACAATTCAAGTTAATTGGCAGTTCGTTCCTAGTTGGAGTGGTTGGTGTATTCCATACTTCTTGCGATTGGATTTCACTCAAAACTCACCAAATGACTCCTTCCACCATATTATGATGTTGCCCAAGTTTTGGGCTCGATCCGAAATCAATAGGTGTTCCAAATTGGACAATTCAAGTTCAACGGCAGTTCGTTCCTAATTGGAGTGGTTGGTGTATTCCATACTTCTAGCGATTGGATTTCACTCAAAACACACCAAATGACTCCTCCCACTATATTATGATGTTGCCCAAGTTTTGGGCTCGATCCGAAATCAATAGGTGTGACAAATTGGACAATTCAAGTTCAACGGCAGTTCGTTCCTAATTGGAGTGGTTGGTGTATTCCATACTTCTAGCGATTGGATTTCACACAAAACTCACCAAATGACTCCTCCCACCATATTATGATGTTGCCCAAGTTTTGGGCTCGATCCGAAATCCGTAGGTGTTCCAAATTGGACAATTCAAGTTCAACGACAGTTCGTTCCTAATTGGAGTGGTTGGTGTATTCCATACTTCTAGCAATTGGATTTCACTCAAAACTCACCAAATGACTCCTCCCCACATATTGTGATGTTCCCCAAGTTTTGGGCTCGATTCGAACTCAATAGGTGTGAGAAATTGGACAATTCAAGTTCAACGGCAGTTCGTTCCTAGTTGGAGTGGTTGGTGTATTCCATACTTCTTGCGATTGGATTTCCCTCAAAACTCACCAAATGACTCCTCCCACCATATTATGATGTTGCCCAAGTTTGGGGCTCGATCCGAAATCAATAGGTGTGAGAAATTGGACAATTCAAGTTCAACGGCAGTTCGTTCCTAATGGGAGTGTTTGGTGTATTCCATACTCCTAGCGATTGGATTTCACTCAAAACTCACCAAATGACTCCTCCCACCATATTATGATGTTGCCCAAGTTTTGGGCTCGATCCGAACTCAATAGGTGTGAGAAATTGGACAATTCAAGTTCAACGGCAGTTCGTTCCTTGTTGGAGTGGTTGGTGTATTCCATACTTCTAGGGATTGGATTTCACTCAAAACTCACCAAATGACTCTTTCCACCATATTATGATGTTGCCCAAGTTTTGGGCTCGATCCGAAATCAATGGGTGTGAGAAATTGGACAATTCAAGTTCAACGACAGTTCGTTCCTAATTGGAGTGGTTGGTGTATTCCATACTTCTAGTGATTGGATTTCTCTCAAAACTCACCAAATGACTCCTCCCACCATATTACGATGTTGCCCAAGTTTTGGGCTCGATCCGAAATCAATATGTGTTCCAAATTGGACAATCCAAGTTCAACGGCAGTGCGTTCCTAATTGGAGTGGTTGGTGTATTCCATACTTCTAGCGATTGGATTTCACTCAAAACTCACCAAATGACTCCTCCCACCATATTATGATGTTGCCCAAGTTTTGGGCTCGATCCGAAATCAGTAGGTGTTCCAAATTGGACAATTCAAGTTCAACGACAGTTCGTTCCTAATTGGAGTGGTTGGTGTATTCCATACTTCTTGCGATTGGATTTCACTCAAAACTCACCAAATGACTCCTCCCACCATATTATGATGTCGCACAAGTTTGGGGTTCCATCCGAAATCAATGGGTGTTCCATATTGGACAATCCAAGTTCAACGGCAGTGCGTTCCTAATTGGAGTGGTTGGTGTATTCCATACTTCTAGCGATTGGATTTCACTCAAAACTCACCAAATGACTCCTTCCACCATATTATGATGTTGCCCAAGTTTTGGGCTCGATCCGAAATCAATAGGTGTTCCAAATTGGACAATTCAAGTTCAACGGCAGTTCGTTCCTAATTGGAGTGGTTGGTGTATTCCATACTTCTAGCGATTGGATTTCACTCAAAACTCACCAATTGACTCCTCCCACTATATTATGACGTTGCCCAAGTTTTGGGCTCGATCCGAAATCAATAGGTGTGAGAAATTGGACAATTCAAGTTCAACGGCAGTTCGTTCCTAATTGGAGTGGTTGGTGTATTCCATACTTCTAGCGATTGGATTTCAGAGAAAACTCACCAAATGACTCCTCCCACCATATTATGATGTTGCCCAAGTTTTGGGCTCGATCCGAAATCAGTAGGTGTTCCAAATTGGACAATTCAAGTTCAACGATAGTTCATTCCTAATTGGAGTGGTTGGTGTATTCCATACTTCTAGCGATTGGATTTCACTCAAAACTCACCAAATCACTCCTCCCACCATATTATGATGTTGCCAAAGTTTTGGGCTCGATCCGAACTCAATAGGTGTGAGAAATTGGACAATTTAGGTTCAACGGCATTTCGTTCCTAATTGGAGTGGTTGGTGTATTCCATACTTCTGGCGATTGGATTTCACTCAAAACTCACCAAATGACTCCTCCCACCATATTATGATGTTGCCCAAGTTTGGGGTTCCATCCGAAATCAATAGGTGTGAGAAATTGGACAATTCAAGTTCAACGACAGTTCGTTCCTAATTGGAGTGCTTGGTGTATTCCATACTTTTAGCGATTGGATTTCACTCAAAACTCACCAAATGACTCCTCCCACCATATTATGTTGTTGCACAAGTTTGGGGTTCCATCCGAAATCAATAGGTGTGAGAAATTGGACAATTCAAGTTCAACGACAGTTCGTTCCTAATTGGAGTGGTTGGTGTATTCCATACTTCTAGCGATTGGATTTCACTCAAAACTCACCAAATGACTCCTCCCACCATATTATGATGTTGCACAAGTTTGGGGTTCCATCCGAAATCAATAGGTGTGAGAAATTGGACAATTCAAGTGCAACGACAGTTCGTTCCTAATTGGAGTGGTTGGTGTATTCCATACTTCTAGCGATTGGATTTCACTCAAAACTCACCAAATGACTCCTCCCACCATATTATGATGTTGCCCATGTTTTGGGCTTGATCCGAAATCAACAGGTGTTCCAAATTGGACAATTCAAGTTCAACGGAAGTTCGTTCCTAATTGGAGTGGTTGGTGTATTCTATACTTCTAGCGATTGGATTTCCCTCAAAACTCATCAAATGACTCCTCCCACCATATTATGATGTTGCCCAAGTTTGGGGCTCGATCCGAAATCAATAGGTGTGGGAAATTGGACAATTCAAGTTCAAGGGCAGTTCGTTCCTAATTGGAGTGGTTGGTGTATTCTATACTTCTAGCGTTTGGATTTCACTCAAAACTCACCAAATGACTCCTCCCACCATATTATGATGTTGCCCAAGTTTGGGGCTCGATCCGAAATCAATAGGTGTGAGAAATTGGACAATTCAAGTTCAAGGGCAGTTCGTTCCTAATTGGAGTGGTTGGTGTATTCTATACTTCTCGCGTTTGGATTTCACTCAAAACTCACCAAATGACTCCTCCCACCATATTATGATGTTGCACAAGTTTGGGGTTCCGTCCGAAATCAATAGGTGTGAGAAATTGGACAATTCAAGTTCAACGACAGTTCGTTCCTAATTGGAGTGGTTGGTGTATTCCATACTTCTAGCGATTGGATTTCACTCAAAACTCACCAAATGACTCCTCCCACCATATTATGATGTTGCCCAAGTTTTGGGCTCGATCCGAAATCAGTAGGTGTTCCAAATTGGACAATTCAAGTTCAATGACAGTTCGTTCCTAATTGGAGTGGTTGGTGTATTCCATACTTCTTGCGATTGGATTTCACTCAAAACTCACCAAATGACTCCTCCCACCATATTATGATGTCGCACAAGTTTGGGGTTCCATCCGAAATCAATGGGTGTTCCATATTGGACAATCCAAGTTCAACGGCAGTGCATTCCTAATTGGAGTGGTTGGTGTATTCCATACTTCTAGCGATTGGATTTCACTCAAAACTCACCAAATGACTCCTTCCACCATATTATGATGTTGCCCAAGTTTTGGGCTCGATCCGAAATCAATAGGTGTTCCAAATTGGACAATTCAAGTTCAACGGCAGTTCGTTCCTAATTGGAGTGGTTGGTGTATTCCATACTTCTAGCGATTGGATTTCACTCAAAACTCACCAATTGACTCCTCCCACTATATTATGACGTTGCCCAAGTTTTGGGCTCGATCCGAAATCAATAGGTGTGAGAAATTGGACAATTCAAGTTCAACGGCAGTTCGTTCCTAATTGGAGTGGTTGGTGTATTCCATACTTCTAGCGATTGGATTTCAGAGAAAACTCACCAAATGACTCCTCCCACCATATTATGATGTTGCCCAAGTTTTGGGCTCGATCCGAAATCAGTAGGTGTTCCAAATTGGACAATTCAAGTTCAACGACAGTTCATTCCTAATTGGAGTGGTTGGTGTATTCCATACTTCTAGCGATTGGATTTCACTCAAAACGCACCAAATCACTCCTCCCACCATATTATGATGTTGCCAAAGTTTTGGGCTCGATCCGAACTCAATAGGTGGGAGAAATTGGACAATTTAGGTTCAACGGCATTTCGTTCCTAATTGGAGTGGTTGGTGTATTCCATACTTCTAGCGATTGGATTTCACTCAAAACTCACCAAATGACTCCTCCCACCATATTATGATGTTGCACAAGTTTGGGGTTCCATCCGAAATCAATAGGTGTGAGAAATTGGACAATTCAAGTGCAACGGAAGTTCGTTCCTAATTGGAGTGGTTGGTGTATTCTATACTTCTAGCGATTGGATTTCCCTCAAAACTCACCAAATGACTCCTCCCACCATATTATGATGTTGCCCAAGTTTGGGGCTCGATCCGAAATCAATAGGTGTGAGAAATTGGACAATTCAAGTTCAAGGGCAGTTCGTTCCTAATTGGAGTGGTTGGTGTA
Organism: Prunus avium; assembly: GCF_965620075.1. Taxonomy (NCBI): domain Eukaryota; kingdom Viridiplantae; phylum Streptophyta; class Magnoliopsida; order Rosales; family Rosaceae; genus Prunus; species Prunus avium. Next base: position 5,452,010 of record NC_142287.1, on the reverse strand, counting down.
TTCTATACTTCTAGCGTTTGGATTTCACTCAAAACTCACCAAATGACTCCTCCCACCATATTATGATGTTGCCCAAGTTTGGGGCTCGATCCGAAATCAATAGGTGTGAGAAATTGGACAATTCAAGTTCAAGGGCAGTTCGTTCCTAATTGGAGTGGTTGGTGTATTCTATACTTCTCGCGTTTGGATTTCACTCAAAACTCACCAAATGACTCCTCCCACCATATTATGATGTTGCACAAGTTTGGGGTTCCGTCCGAAATCAATAGGTGTGAGAAATTGGACAATTCAAGTTCAACGACAGTTCGTTCCTAATTGGAGTGGTTGGTGTATTCCATACTTCTAGCGATTGGATTTCACTCAAAACTCACCAAATGACTCCTCCCACCATATTATGATGTTGCCCAAGTGTTCGGCTCGATCCGAAATCAATAGGTGTGAGAAATTGGACAATTCAAGTTCAACGGCAGTTCGTTCCTAATTGGAGTGGTTGGTGTATTCCATACTTCTAGCAATTGGATTTCACTCAAAACTCATCAAATGACTCCTCCCACCATATTATGATGTTGCCCAAGTTTTCGGCTCGATCCGAAATCAATAGGTGTGAGAAATTGGACAATTCAATTTCAACGGCAGTTCGTTCCTAATTGGAGTGGTCGTTGTATCCCATACTTCTAGCGATTGGATTTCACTCAAAACTCACCAAATGACTTCTCCCACCATATTATGATGTTGCCCAAGTTTTGGGCTCAATCCGAAATCAATAGGTGTGAGAAATTGGACAATTCAAGTTCAACGGCAGTTCGTTCCTAATTGGAGTGGTCGGTATATTCCATACTTCTAGCGATTGGATTTCACTCAAAACTCACCAAACAACTCCTCCCACCATATTATGATGTTGCCCAAGTTTTGGGCTCGATCCGAAATCAATAGGTGTGAGAAATTGGACAATTCAAGTTCCACGGTAGTTCGTTCCTAATTGGAGTGGTTGGGGTATTCCATACTTCTAGCGATTGGATTTCACTCCAAACTCCCCAAATGACTCCTCCCACCATATTATGATGTTGCCCAAGTTTGGGGCTCGATCCGAAATCAATAGGTGTGAGAAATTGGACAATTCAAGTTCAACGGCAGTTCATTCCTAATTGGAGTGGTTGGTGTATTCCATACTTCTAGCGATTGGATTTCACTCAAAACTCATCAAATGACTCCTCCCACCATATTATGATGTTGCCCAAGTTTTGGGCTCGATCCGAAATCAATAGGTGTTCCAAATTGGACAATTCAAGTTCACCGGCAGTTCGTTCCTAATTGGAGTGGTTGGTGTATTCCATACTCCTAGCGATTGGATTTCACTCAAAACTCATCGAAAGACTCCTCCCACCATATTATGATGTTGCCCAAGTTTTGGGCTCGATCCGAAACCAAAAGGTGTTCCAAATTGGACAATCCAAGTTCACGGCAGTGCGTTCCTAATTGGAGTTGTTGGTGTATTCCATACTTCTAGCGATTGGATTTCACTCAAAACTCACCAAATGACTCCTCTCACCATATTATATTGTTGCCCAAGTTTTGGGCTCGATCCGAACTCAATAGGTGTTAGAAATTGTACAATTTAAGTTCAACGGCAGTTCGTTCCTAATTGGAGTGGTTGGTGTATTCCATACTTCTGGCGATTGGATTTCACTCAAAACTCACCAAATGACTCCTCCCACCATATTATGATGTTGCCCAAGTTTGGGGCTCGATCCGAAATCAATAGGTGTGAGAAATTGGACAATTCAAGTTCAAGGGCAGTTCGTTCCTAATTGGAGTGGTTGGTGTATTCTATACTTCTAGCGTTTGGATTTCACTCAAAACTCACCAAATGACTCCTCCCACCATATTATGATGCTGCACAAGTTTTGGGCTCGATCCGAAATCAATAGGTGTGAGAAATTGGACAATTCAAGTTCAATGGCAGTTCGTTCCTAATTGGAGTGGTTGGTGTATTCCATACTTCTAGCGATTGGATTTCGCTCAAAACTCACCAAATGACTCCTCCCACCATATTATGATGTTGCCCAAGTTTGGGGCTCGATCCGAAATCAATAGGTGTGAGAAATTGTACAATTCAAGTTCAAGGGCAGTTCGTTCCTAATTGGAGTGGTTGGTGTATTCTATACTTCTAGCGTTTGGATTTCACTCAAAACTCACAAAATGACTCCTCCCACCATATTATGATGTTACCCAAGTTTTGGGCTCGATCCGAACTCAATAGGTGTTAGAAATTGGACAATTCAAGTTCAACGGCAGTTCGTTCCTAATTGGAGTGGTTGGTGTATTCCATACTTCTAGCGATTGGATTTTACTCAAAACACACCAAATGACTCCTCCCACCATATTATGAGGTTGCCCAAGTTTTGGGCTCGATCCGAACTCAATAGGTGTGAGAAATTGGACAATTTAAGTTCAACGGGAGTTCGTTCCTAATTGTCGTGGTTGGTGTATTCCATACTTCTAGCGATTGGATTTCACTCAAAACTCACCAAATGACTCCCCCCACCATATTATGATGTTGCACAAGTTTGGGGTTCCATCCGAAATCAATAGGTGTGAGAAATTGGACAATTCAAGTTCAACGACAGTTCGTTCCTAATTGGAGTGGTTGGTGTATTCCATACTTCTAGCGATTGGATTTCACTCAAAACTCACCAAATGACTCCTCCCACCATATTATGATGTTGCCCAAGTTTTCGGCTCGATCCGAAATCAATAGGTGTGAGAAATTGGACAATTCAAGTTCAACGGCAGTTCGTTCCTAATTGGAGTGGTTGGTGTATTCCATACTTCTAGCAATTGGATTTCACTCAAAACTCATCAAATGACTCCTCCCACCATATTATGATGTTGCCCAAGTTTTCGGCTCGATCCGAAATCAATAGGTGTGAGAAATTGGACAATTCAAGTTCAACGGCAGTTCGTTCCTAATTGGAGTGGTCGTTGTATCCCATACTTCTAGCGATTGGATTTCACTCAAAACTCACCAAATGACTTCTCCCACCATATTATGATGTTGCCCAAGTTTTGGGCTCAATCCGAAATCAATAGGTTGTTAGAAATTGGACAATTCAAGTTCAACGGCAGTTCGTTCCAAATTGGAGTGGTCGGTATATTGCATACTTCTAGCGATTGGATTTCACTCAAAACTCAGCAAACAACTCCTCCGACCATATTATGATGTTGCAGAGTTTTGGGCTCGATCCGAAATCAATAGGTGTGAGAAATTGGACAATTCAAGTTCCACGGCAGTTCGTTCCTAATTGGAGTGGTTGGGGTATTCCATACTTCAAGCGATTGGATTTCACTCCAAACTCCCCAAATGACTCCTCCCACCATATTATGATGTTGCCCAAGTTTGGGGCTCGATCCGAAATCAATAGATGTGAGAAATTGGACAATTCAAGTTCAACGGGAGTTCGTTCCTAATTGGAGTGGTTGGTGTATTCCATACTTCTAGCGATTGGATTTCACTCAAAACTCATCAAATGACTCCTCCCACCATATTATGATGTTGCCCAAGTCTTGGGCTCGATCCGAAATCAATAGGTGTTCCAAATTGGACAATTCAAGTTCACCGACAGTTCGTTCCTAATTGGAGTGGTTGGTGTATTCCATACTCCTAGCGATTGGATTTCACTCAAAACTCACCAAATGACTCCTCCCACCGTATTATGATGTTGCCCAAGTTTTGGGCTCAATCCGAAATCAATAGGTGTGAGAAATTGGACAATTCAAGTTCAACGGCAGTTCATTCCTAATTGGAGTGGTTGGTGTATTCCATACTTCTAGCGATTGGATTTCACTGAAAACTCACCAAATGACTCCTCCCACCATATTATGATGTTGCCCAAGTTTTGGGCTCGATCCGAAATCAATAGGTGTGAGAAATTGGACAATTAAAGTTCAACGGCAGTTCGTTCCTAATTGGAGTGGTTGGTGTATTCCATACTTCTAGCGATTGGATTTCACTCAAAACTCACCAAATGACTCATCCCACCATATTATGATGTTGCCCAAGTTTAGGGCTCGATCCGAAATCAATAGGTGTGAGAAATTGCACAATTCAAGTTCAACGGCAGTTCGTTCCTAATTGGAGTGGTTGGTGTATTCCATACTTCTAGCGATTGGATTTCACTCAAACCTCACCGAAAGAATCCTCCCACCATATTATGATGTTGCCCAAGTTTTGGGCTCGATCCGAAACCAATAGGTGTTCCAAATTGGACAATCCAAGTTCACGGCAGTGCGTTCATAATTGGAGTGGTTGGTGTATTCCATTCTTCTAGCGATTGGATTTCACTCAAAACTCATCGAAAGACTCCTCCCAACATATTATGATGTTGCCCAAGTTTTGGGCTCGATCCGAAACCAATAGGTGTTCCAAATTGGACAATCCAAGTTCACGGCAGTGCGTTCCTAATTGGAGTTGTTGGTGTATTCCATACTTCTAGCGATTGGATTTCACTCAAAACTCACCAAATGACTCCTCCCACCATATTATGATGTTGCCCAAGTTTTGGGCTCGATCCGAACTCAATAGGTGTTAGAAATTGTACAATTTAAGTTCAACGGCAGTTCGTTCCTAATTGGAGTGGTTAGTGTATTCCATACTTCTGGCGATTGGATTTCACTCAAAACTCACCAAATGACTCCTCCCACCATATTATGATGTTGCCCAAGTTTGGGGTTCCATCCGAAATCAATAGGTGTGAGAAATTGGACAATTCAAGTTCAACGACAGTTCGTTCCTAATTGGAGTGGTTGGTGTATTCCATACTTTTAGCGATTGGATTTCACTCAAAACTCACCAAACGACTCCTCCCACCATATTATGTTGTTGCACAAGTTTGGGGTTCCATCCGAAATCAATAGGTGTGAGAAATTGGACAATTCAAGTTCAACGACAATTCGTTTCTAATTGGAGTGGTTGGTGTATTCCATACTTCTAGCGATTGGATTTCACTCAAAACTCACCAAATGACTCCTCCCACCATATTATGATGTTGCACAAGTTTGGGGTTCCATCCGAAATCAATAGGTGTGAGAAATTGGACAATTCAAGTTCAACGACAGTTCGTTCCTAATTGGAGTGGTTGGTGTATTCCATACTTCTAGCGATTGGATTTCACTCAAAACTCACCAAATGACTCCTCCCACCATATTATGATGTTGCCCAAGTTTTGGGCTTGATCTGAAATCAAGAGGTGTTCCAAATTGGACAATTCAAGTTCAACGGAAGTTCGTTCCTAATTGGAGTGGTTGGTGTATTCTATACTTCTAGCGATTGGATTTCCCTCAAAACTCACCAAATGACTCCTCCCACCATATTATGATGTTGCCCAAGTTTGGGGCTCGATCCGAAATAAATAGGTGTGAGAAATTGGACAATTCAAGTTCAAGCGCAGTTCGTTCCTAATTGGAGTGTTTGGTGTATTCTATACTTCTAGCGTTTGGATTTCACTCAAAACACACCAAATGACTCCTCCCACCACATTATGATGCTGCACAAGTTTTGGGCTCGATCCGAAATCAATAGGTGTGAGAAATTGGACAATTCAAGTTCAATGGCAGTTCGTTCCTAATTGGAGTGGTTGGTGTATTCCATACTTCTAGCGATTGGATTTCACTCAAAACTCACCAAATGACTCCTCCCACCATATTATGATGTTGCCCAAGTTTTGGGCTTGATCTGAAATCAAGAGGTGTTCCAAATTGGACAATTCAAGTTCAACGGAAGTTCGTTCCTAATTGGAGTGGTTGGTGTATTCTATACTTCTAGCGATTGGATTTCCCTCAAAACTCACCAAATGACTCCTCCCACCATATTATGATGTTGCCCAAGTTTGGGGCTCGATCCGAAATCAATAGGTGTGAGAAATTGGACAATTCAAGTTCAAGGGCAGTTCGTTCCTAATTGGAGTGGTTGGTGTATTCTATACTTCTAGCGTTTGGATTTCACTCAAAACTCACCAAATGACTCCTCCCACCATATTATGATGTTGCCCAAGTTTTGGGCTCGATCCGAACTCAATAGGTGTTAGAAATTGGACAATTCAAGTTCAACGGCAGTTCGTTCCTAATTGGAGTGGTTGGTGTATTCCATACTTCTAGCGATTGGATTTTACTCAAAATACACCAAATGACTCCTCCCACCATATTATGAGGTTGCCCAAGTTTTGGGCTCGATCCGAACTGAATAGGTGTGAGAAATTGGACAATTCAAGTTCCCCGGCAGTTCGTTCCTAATTGGAGTGGTTGGTGTATTCCATACTCCTAGCGATTGGATTTCACTCAAAACTCACCAAATGCCTCCTCCCACCATATTATGATGTTGCACAAGTTTGGGGTTCCATCCGAAATCAATAGGTGTGAGAAATTGGACAATTCAAGTTCAACGACAGTTCGTTCCTAATTGGAGTGGTTGGTGTATTCCATACTTCTAGCGATTGGATTTCACTCAAAACTCACCAAATGACTCCTCCCACCATATTATGATGTTGCCCAAGTTTTCGGCTCGATCGGAAATCAATAGGTGTGAGAAATTGGACAATTCAAGTTCAACGGCAGTTCGTTCCTAATTGGAGTGGTTGGTGTATTCCATACTTCTAGCAATTGGATTTCACTCAAAACTCATCAAATGACTCCTCCCACCATATTATGATGTTGCCCAAGTTTTCGGCCCGATCCGAAATCAATAGGTGTGAGAAATTGGACAATTCAAGTTCAACGGCAGTTCGTTCCTAATTGGAGTGGTCGTTGTATCCCATACTTCTAGCGATTGGATTTCACTCAAAACTCACCAAATGACTTCTCCCACCATATTATGATGTTGCCCAAGTTTTGGGCTCAATCCGAAATCAATAGGTGTGAGAAATTGGACAATTCAAGTTCAACGGCGGTTCGTTCCTAATTGGAGTGGTCGGTATATTCCATACTTCTAGCGATTGGATTTCACTCAAAACTCACCAAACAACTCCTCCCACCATATTATGATGTTGCCCAAGTTTTGGGCTCGATCCGAAATCAATAGGTGTGAGAAATTGGACAATTCAAGTTCCCCGGCAGTTCGTTCCTAATTGGAGTGGTTGGGGTATTCCATACTTCTAGCGATTGGATTTCACTCCAAACTCCCCAAATGACTCCTCCCACCATATTATGATGTTGCCCAAGTTTGGGGCTCGATCCGAAATCAATAGGTGTGAGAAATTGGACAATTCAAGTTCAACGGGAGTTCGTTCCTAATTGGAGTGGTTGGTGTATTCCATACTTCTAGCGATTGGATTTCACTCAAAACTCGCCAAATGACTCCTCCCACCATATTATGATGTTGCCCAAGTTTTGGGCTCGATCCGAAATCAATAGGTGTTCCAAATTGGACAATTCAAGTTCAACGGCAGTTCGTTCCTAATTGGAGTGGTTGGTGTATTCCATACTTCTAGCGATTGGATTTCACTCAAAACTCATCAAATGACTCCTCCCACCATATTATGATGTTGCCCAAGTTTTGGCCTCGATCCGAAATCAATAGGTGTTCCAAATTGGACAATTCAAGTTCACCGGCAGTTCGTTCCTAATTGGAGTGGTTGGTGTATTCCATACTCCTAGCGATTGGATTTCACTCAAAACTCACCAAATGACTCCTCCCACCGTATTATGATGTTGCCCGAGTTTTGGGCTCAATCCGAAATTAATAGGTGTGAGAAATTGGACAATTCAAGTTCAACGGCAGTTCATTCCTAATTGGAGTGGTTGGTGTATTCCATACTTCTAGCGATTGGATTTCACTCAAAACTCACCAAATGACTCCTCCCACCATATTATGATGTTGCCCAAGTTTTGGACTCGATCCGAAATCAATAGGTGTTCCAAATTGGACAATTCAAGTTGAATGGCAGTTCGTTCCTAATTGGAGTGGTTGGTGTATTCCATACTTCTAGCGATTGGATTTCACTCAAAACTCACCAAATGACTCCTCCCACCATATTATGATGTTGCCCAAGTTTTGGGCTCGATCCGAACTCAATAGGTGTTAGAAATTGGACAATTCAAGTTCAACGGCAGTTCGTTCCTAATTGGAGTGGTTGGTGTATTCCATACTTCTAGCGATTGGATTTTACTCAAAATACACCAAATGACTCCTCCCACCATATTATGAGGTTGCCCAAGTTTTGGGCTCGATCCGAACTGAATAGGTGTGAGAAATTGGACAATTCAAGTTCCCCGGCAGTTCGTTCCTAATTGGAGTGGTTGGTGTATTCCATACTCCTAGCGATTGGATTTCACTCAAAACTCACCAAATGCCTCCTCCCACCATATTATGATGTTGCACAAGTTTGGGGTTCCATCCGAAATCAATAGGTGTGAGAAATTGGACAATTCAAGTTCAACGACAGTTCGTTCCTAATTGGAGTGGTTGGTGTATTCCATACTTCTAGCGATTGGATTTCACTCAAAACTCACCAAATGACTCCTCCCACCATATTATGATGTTGCCCAAGTTTTCGGCTCGATCGGAAATCAATAGGTGTGAGAAATTGGACAATTCAAGTTCAACGGCAGTTCGTTCCTAATTGGAGTGGTTGGTGTATTCCATACTTCTAGCAATTGGATTTCACTCAAAACTCATCAAATGACTCCTCCCACCATATTATGATGTTGCCCAAGTTTTCGGCCCGATCCGAAATCAATAGGTGTGAGAAATTGGACAATTCAAGTTCAACGGCAGTTCGTTCCTAATTGGAGTGGTCGTTGTATCCCATACTTCTAGCGATTGGATTTCACTCAAAACTCACCAAATGACTTCTCCCACCATATTATGATGTTGCCCAAGTTTTGGGCTCAATCCGAAATCAATAGGTGTGAGAAATTGGACAATTCAAGTTCAACGGCGGTTCGTTCCTAATTGGAGTGGTCGGTATATTCCATACTTCTAGCGATTGGATTTCACTCAAAACTCACCAAACAACTCCTCCCACCATATTATGATGTTGCCCAAGTTTTGGGCTCGATCCGAAATCAATAGGTGTTCCAAATTGGACAATTCAAGTTCCCCGGCAGTTCGTTCCTAATTGGAGTGGTTGGGGTATTCCATACTTCTAGCGATTGGATTTCACTCCAAACTCCCCAAATGACTCCTCCCACCATATTATGATGTTGCCCAAGTTTGGGGCTCGATCCGAAATCAATAGGTGTGAGAAATTGGACAATTCAAGTTCAACGGGAGTTCGTTCCTAATTGGAGTGGTTGGTGTATTCCATACTTCTAGCGATTGGATTTCACTCAAAACTCGCCAAATGACTCCTCCCACCATATTATGATGTTGCCCAAGTTTTGGGCTCGATCCGAAATCAATAGGTGTTCCAAATTGGACAATTCAAGTTCAACGGCAGTTCGTTCCTAATTGGAGTGGTTGGTGTATTCCATACTTCTAGCGATTGGATTTCACTCAAAACTCATCAAATGACTCCTCCCACCATATTATGATGTTGCCCAAGTTTTGGGCTCGATCCGAAATCAATCGGTGTGAGAAATTGGACAATTCAAGTTCAACGGCTGTTCGTTCCTAATTGGAGTGGTTGGTGTATTCCATAATTGTAGCGATTGGATTTCACTCAAAACTCACCAAATGACTCCTCCCACCATATTTTGATGTTGCCCAAGTTTTGGGCTCGATCCGAAATCAATAGGTGTTCCAAATTGGACAATTCAAGTTCAGCGGCAGTTCGTTCCTAATTGGAGTGGTTGGTGTATTCCATACTTCTAGCGTTTGGATTTCACTCAAAACTCACCAAATGACTCCTCCCACCATATTATGATGTTTCCCAAGTTTTGGGCTCGGTCCGAAATCAATAGGTGTGAGAAATTGGACAATTTAAGTTCAACGGCAGTTCGTGTTGTTAATAATATGTTAACTCGCAATTGTACGGGGCAATTAGTAGTATAGCAAGACAAGTACGAGGTCGTACCCACGAAGACTGGGAAGTTCAAATTAGTTATGTATTTTAGATTACCAAATTCAAGAAGTTAGGAAGTTAAATCTAAAATAGAATTTAGAGTGAGTTTGAAAACAAATGCAGCAAGATTAAAATGAACTTCGAAGTGAGAATGCTTGTGATTATAGAAAGAAATGAACAAACTGAAATTGCAACGGAAAGCAAGTAAACAAAAGTAACAAAGGGTGGTTTTGAAGGTTAAAACACAGGTTTGGAGACTAGGGCATTCGATTCACCATAACAATTCAATTCTGGGTTATAAAGATTCAAGTAACAAGTCTAATTCAGATTCAAAGATTGATTCTAGCTAAAGTATGATTAGGCCATGGTGTTTGGTCCTAACCTTGTGTTCCTAATTCCCTAATTTGATCATTTGTTGTCTAACCTAAAATTAAGCATTAGGAACCCATTAAGCATAGAAGAACATTTTAAACAACCAAGTATGTATATAATCCCTGTTGTCGAATGTCCATACATACTCTTCCTATTCATAGTTCAATTCGAATTAAAGCATGGTGTATACTCTTAATTCAAACCAAGATAGTTAACAAACAAGTTCTAATGGTGATCAATCATTCAAACAAGCATGTTAACTTATAAGCATAATGAATAAGAACATGAATTATGAATCAAACTTGAAACTCCGAACTTATAAACCCAGAATATTCATGTTAGGTTACATCGAAGCCCTAGTTATGGATTTAGCTACTCATAATGGAAAAGAGACTTGAACAGAAATGAGAAAACATAATGAATGCAATAAGAGTAGAAAAACCCTTTTTCTGAAGTTCTTGTGGTGTCCAAGGCTTCTCCAAGTGCTTCTCCACTTCTAATGCTTCTCCAAGAGCTTCCCCACTTCTAGAAAGATGTATGAAGGATATGGAGGTGATTTGGGATGAGTTTGAGTGAGTGGTGATGGCTAAGGAAGATGAAATTCGTAGGGAAATGGAAGAGAAGAAAGCTGGAGTTGTTTTGGTGATTGTTGGAGTGTTTGGGATTGTGAGAGTGTTTGAGGATGGTTGGAGTGAATTGTGGAGTTGTGAATCTCAGGATTTGTTGTTTCTTGAATGTGGAATGGATGTGGTATTTATAGGGAGAGGGGAGTGATAAATCTGAATTCAATATGGCTAATGCATTCAACACTTGCATTATAAAATCTAAATTGGTTGATGCACTTCACTAATGCATACAACACTTGCATTATAAAATCTGAATTGGTTGATGCACTTCATCAATAAATCCCACCAGCAGCCCTAGCTCATCTTCATGTCACCATGACCAAGCTTCCAACCAGCTCATCCTCATGTCAGCATGACCAGCAACTTCAAGGGCTAAAGAATTGGGCTAGGCTGAATCAAATGAAGACTTTAAGATGTCCATTGTGAAGTTCAGAATGTGTATGATCCAACCACACAAATATTGGCCCAGTCCAAGCTCGGAGGAGGAAGTTAAGGCCGAAACAAATTGTTAACTCGTTTTGCTCGCTGACAAAAATCCATCCTGAGCATGGGTCTGTGTATGCTAGGTGACGGACTCCAGATTTATCCAATGGGGCTGCATTTTGGATATGTTATAGTACACACCCATTGGAACACCTTTCATGAAGAATGCGGCCTCATCCGAGCTGTGTAGGTTGCTGAAACAGATCTTACAATGTGACCCACGAAACTGGACTGGCAAGGGGCTGTAGGAAAAATGAGTTTGTCTTTAAGCTCTTCTTCCATTCATCCAAATTAGGCCTTAACATGCTTGAATTGCAAGAATTATGCTCTCTTGCTCTTTTGGCCTACAAAACACACAAAGGGAGGCAAATAACTTATAAATCTAGGAAACTAAACAAAAGAAGTAAGAAAATAGGGCATGTATATGTATGAAATTATGAGCTTAACAGTTCGTTCCGAATTGGAGTGGTTGGTGTATTCCATACTTCTAGCGATTGGATTTCACTCAAAACTCACCAAATGACTCCTCCCACCATATTATGATGTTGCCCAAGTTTGGGGCTCGATCCGAAATAAATAGGTGTGAGAAATTGGACAATTCAAGTTCAACGGCAGTTCGTTCCAAATTGGAGTGGTTGGTGTATTCCATACTTCTAGCGATTGGATTTCACTCAAAACTCAATAAATGACTCCTCCCACCATATTATGATGTTGCCCAAGTTTTAGTCTCGATCCGAAATCAATAGGTGTTTCAAATTGGACAATTCAAGTTCAACGGCAGTTCGTTCCTAATCGGAGTGGTTGGTTTATTCCATACTTCTAGCGATTGGATTTCACTCAAAACTCACCAAATGACTCCTCCCACCATATTATGATGTTGCCCAAGTTTTGGGCTCGATCCGATATCAATAGGTGTGAGAAATTGGACAATTCAAGTTCAACGGCAGTTCGTTCCAAATTGGAGTGGTTGGTGTATTCCATACTTCTAGCGATTGGATTTCACTCAAAACTCACCAAATGACTCCTCCCACCATATTATGATGTTGCCCAAGTTTTGGGCTCGATCCGAAATCAATAGGTGTGAGAAATTGGACAATTCAAGTTCAACGGCAGTTCGTTCCTAATTGGAGTGGTTGGTGTATTCCACACTTCTAGCGATTCGATTTCACTCAAAACTCACCAAATGACTCCTCCCACCATATTATGATGTTACCCAAGTTTTGGGCTTGATCCGAAATCAACAGGTGTTCCAAATTGGACAATTCAAGTTCAACGGCAGTTCGTTCCTAATTGGAGTGGTTGGGGTATTCCATACTTCTAGCAATTGGATTTCACTCAAAACTCACCAAATGACTCCTCCCACCATATTATGATGTTGCCGAAGTTTTGGGCTCGATCCGAAATCAATAGGTGTTCCAAATTGGACAATTCAAGTTCCACGGCAGTTCGTTCCTAATTGGAGTGGTTGGTGTATTCCAAACTTCTAGCGATTGGATTTCACTCAAAACTCACCAAATGACTCCTCCCATCATATTATGATGTAGCCCAAGTTTTGGGCTCGATCCGAAATCAATAGGTGTGAGAAATTGGACAATTCAAGTTCAACGGAAGTTCGTTCCTAATTGGAGTGGTTGGTGTATTCCATACTTCTAGCGATTGGATTTCACTCAAAACTCACCAAATGACTCCTCCCACCATATTATGATGTTGCCCAAGTTTTCATCTCGATCCGAAATCAATAGGTGTTCCAAATTGGACAATTCAAGTTCAACGACAGTTCGTTCCTAATTGGAGTGGTTGGTGTATTCCATACTTCTAGCGATTGAATTTCACTCAAAACTCACCAAACGACTCCTCCCATCATATTATGATGTTGCCCAAGATTTGGGCTCGATCCGAAATCAACAGGTGTTCCAAATTGGACAATTCAAGTTCAACGGCAGTTCGTTCCTAATTGGAGTGGTTGGTGTATTCCATACTTCTAGCAATTGGATTTCACTCAAAACTCACCAAATGACTCCTCCCACCATATTATGATGTTGCCCAAGTTTTGGGCTCGATCCGAAATCAATAGGTGTTCCAAATTGGACAATTCAAGTTCAACGGCAGTTCGTTCCTGATTGGAGTGGTTGGTGTATTCCATACTTCTAGCGATTGGATTTCACTCAAAACTCACCAAATGACTCCTCCCACCATATTATGATGTTGCCCAAGTTTGGGGCTCGATCCGAAATCAATAGGTGTGAGAAATTGGAAAATTCAAGTTCAACGGCAGTTCGTTCCTAATTGGAGTGTTTGGTGTATTCCATACTTCTAGCGATAGGATTTCACTCAAAACCCACCGAATGACTCCTCCCACCATATTATGATGTTGCCCTAGTTTTGGGCTCGATCCGAAATCAATAGGTGTGAGAAATTGGACAATTCAAGTTCAACGGCAGTTCGTTCCTAATTGGAGTGGTTGGTGTATTCCATACTTCTAGCGATTGGATTTCACTCAAAACTCACCAAATGACTCCTCCCACCATATTATGATGTTTCCCAAGTTTCGGGCTCGATCCGAAATCAATAGGTGTGAGAAATTGGACAATTCAAGTTCAACGGCTGTTCGTTCCTAATTGGAGTGGTTGGTGTATTCCATACTTCTAGCGTTTGGATTTCACTCAAAACTCACCAAACGACTCCTCCCACCATATTATGGTGTTGCCCAAGTTTTGGGCTCGATCCGAAATCAATAGGTGTGAGAAATTGGACAATTCAAGTTCAACGGCAGTTCGTTCCTAATTGGAGTGGTTGGGGTATTCCATACTTCTCGCGATTGGATTTCACTCAAAACTCACCAAATGACTCCACCCCCCATATTATGATGTTGCCCAAGTTTGGGGTTCGATCCGAAATCAATAGGTGTGAGAAATTGGACAATTCAAGTTCAACGGCAGTTCGTTCCTAATTGGAGTGGTTGGTGTATTCCATACTTCTAGCGATTGGATTTCACTCAAAACTCACCAAATGACTCCTCCCACCATATTATGATGTTGCCCAAGTTTTGGGCTCGATCCGAATTCAATAGGTGTTCCAAGTTGGACAGTTCAAGTTCAACGGCAGTTCGTTCCTAATTGGAGTGGTTCGTGTATAACATACCTCTAGCGATTGGATTTCATTCAAAACTCACCAAATGACTCCTCCCACCCTATTATGATGTTGCCCACGTTTGGGGCTCGATCCAAAATCAATAGGTGTTCCAAATTGGACAATTCATGTTCAACGGCAGTTCGTTCCTAATTGGAGTGGTTGGTGTATTCCATACTTCTAGCGATTGGTGTTGCGTAGATTCAGCTGCACCAAAATGGGTTCAACTGCATCCTCAACTTGTGATACTCGCAAGTGCACGAGCCGTTCGGTAGTATAGCATATGTAAGTGCGAGGTCGATTCCATAGGGATTGGTGATTGAATGATCCAATTCAATTTCCCTACACAAAAAAAAAATGAAAACAAAAGAAACAAAACAAGAAGAAAGAATGTACATTACAAGAAAAATAAATTACAACTAAGAAAACATTAAGGAAACTAAGAGAACTTTGAGGAAGAAAGGAGAAGTGTTTGGGAAAAGTGTTTGAGGACATGGAGGGTTTTTGAAGAAGAAAGTAGAAGTAGAGAATTGTTTGAGAAAGAGTTTTGGAGAATTTGATGAAGAAAGTGTTTGGAAACTTGGAGGATTTTGGAAGAGAAGGTTTGAGAACATTGGGAATTTGGAAGGGAAAGGAAGGTGTTTGGGAAGCTTGAGGATTTTGTGAACTTGGAGAATTTGAGAACTTAGGGAAGGGAGAGAAAGGTGTTTGTGAAGTGTTTGAGACATGGAGACTTTTGAAGAGAAGAAAGTGGTGTTTGAGAATTTGATGAAGGAATGAGAAGGTGTTTGAGAAAGAGAAGGGATGAGTGTTTGAGAACTTGGAGGATTTTGGAAGAGAAGGGAGAAGTGTTTGGGAACAAGGAGACTTTTGGAGAAGAAAGTAGAGAGATGTTTGAGAGCATGGAGAACTTTGAAAGGGAAGAGACATGTGTTTAGGGTTTGGAGAATGTTTGGAAGAGAATAGAGAAGTGTTTGGGAAGTGTTTGAGAACTTAGAGAATTTGGTGAATGAATGGGAGAAGTGTTTAAGAACATGGAGACTTTGAGAAGAGAATGTAGAAGTGTTTGGGAAGTGTTTGAAGATTTAGTAAAAGGATCATATTACAACAATTGAGAACTACAAAGGGAAACTAAGAGAATTTGAGGGAGATAAGGGAAGGGAGCTCTAGAGAAGTGCTTGAGAGCTCCCCCCCTTGGGGTGTTATTACAAACGTAGAGAACTTCCCTATTTATAGGCCTAAGGGAAGTGAAAAATCTGAATTATACAATTGAATTTTCTAAACACACTAACTTCACCTAACACACAACACTTAATTCACCAACTTAACCTAACACACAATTGCATTTGAAAACAATTCCTCGTCTTTAGGCTTAGTGTTCAGCTCCCACTTCATCATCTTTTGGCTGCTGCAAAATTCCACTCAAAATAGGTATTGAATATGCTTCACCAAACTTTCCCACAATCAACAACACTTCATCATGCATATGTCATGCATGACAATGCATTGCAGCCAGCTTGTGGGCTCGTTTTGGGCTTGTTCATCCAATCTGAAAAATCTGCAAAAATATGGATCTTCAAGCTCTTTGTCTTATCTTTCCAAGCATATGCAGCCCAGCTCAAGGAAAAAACGGAAAGGCCTTCAAATGTGATTTTTGGCCCAGTAACGCAGATGCTGCCGAATTTGACCATAAGTTGCCAAAACATGTATAACTTTCTCTAGAAGACTCGGAATCATGAACCGTAAAATTCTACAGAAACTAGACTTCCGTATCTTTCCAATGATATATGGCTCATCATCTGATTCTTCTTGAGTAAGTACAGTCCAATCCGTGAAGTTGACTGATCTGCAGACACTGTTTTCAGCTAACTTGTCTCCAAAATGCATTTATTGAGTCTCAAGCTTATTAAACTGAAACAAACCCAAAACAAATTAAAAGCACAAGTTTAACTCAAAAACATAACCAAATCATAAGTTAAAAGGGTACAAAATGATATGTAATTTATGCACCGATCAATTGGATTTCACTCAAAACTCACGAAATGACTCCTCCCATCATATTATGATGTTGCCCAAGTTTTGGGATCGATCCAAAATCAATAGGTGTTCCAAATTGGACAATTCAAGTTCAACGGCAGTTAGTTCCTAATTGGACTGGTTGGTGTATTCCATACTTCTAGCGATTGGATTTCATTCAAAACTCACCAAATGACTCCTCCCACCATATTATGATGTTGCCCAAGTTTTGGGATCGATCCGAAATCAATAGGTGTTCCAAATTGGACAATTCAAGTTCAACGGCAGTTCGTTCCAAATTGGAGTGGTTGGTGTATTCCATACTTCTAGCGATTGAATTTCACTCAAAACTCACCAAATGACTCCTCCCACCATATTATGATGTTGCCTAAGTTTATGGCTCGATCCGAAATCTATAGGTGTGCGAAATTGGACAATTCAAGTTCAACGGCAGTTCGTTCCTAATTGGAGTGGTTGGTGTATTCCATACTTCTAGTGATTGGATTTCACTCAAAACTCACTAAATGACTACTCCCACCATTTTATGATGTTGCCCAACTTTTGGTCTCGATCCGAAATCAATAGGTGTTCCAAATTGGACAATTCAAGTTCAACGGCAGTTCGTTCCTAATTGGAGTGGTTGGTGTATTCCATACTTCTAGCGATTGGATTTCACTTAAAACTCACCAAATGACTCCTCCCACCATATTATGATGTTGCCCAAGTTTTGGGCTCGATCCGAAATCAATAGGTGTTCCAAATTGGACAATTCAAGTTCAACGGCAATTCGTTCCTGATTGGAGTGGTTGGTGTATTCCATACTTCTAGCGATTGGATTTCACTCAAAACTCACCAAATGACTCCTCCCACCATATTATGATGTTGCCCAAGTTTGGGGCTCGATCCCAAATCAATAGGTGTGAGAAATTGGAAAATTCAAGTTCAACGGCAGTTCGTTCCTAATTGGAGTGGTTGGTGTATTCCATACTTCTAGCGATTGGATTTCACTCAAAACTCACCAAATGACTCCTCCCACCATATTATGATGTTGCCCAAGTTTGGGGCTCGATCCGAAATCAATAGGTGTGAGAAATTGGAAAATTCAAGTTCAACGGCAGTTCGTTCCTAATTGGAGTGGTTGGTGTATTCCATACTTCTAGCGATTGGATTTCACTCAAAACACACCAAATGACTCCTCCCACCATATTATGATATTGCCCAAGTTTTGGGCTCGATCCGAAATCAATAGGTGTTCCAAATTGGACAATTCAAGTTCAACGGCAGTTCGTTCCTAATTGGAGTGGTTGGTGTATTCCATATTTCTCGCGATTGGATTTCACTCAAAACTCACCAAATGACTCCTCCCACCATATCATGATGTTGCCCAAGTTTTGGGCTCGATCCGAAATCAATAGGTGTTCCAAATTGGACAATTCAAGTTCAACGGCAGTTCGTTCGTAATTGGAGTGGTTGGTGTATTCCATACTTCTAGCGATTGGATTTCACTCAAAACTCACCAAATGACTCCTCCCACCATATTATGATGTTGCCCAAGTTTTGGGCTCGATCCGAAATCAATAGGTGTGAGAAATTGGACAATTCAAGTTCAACGGCAGTTCGTTCCTAATTGGAGTGGTTGGTGTATTTCATACTTCTAGCTATTGGATTTGACTCAAAACTCACCAAATGACTCCTCCCACCATATTATGACGTTGCCCAAGTTTTGGGTTCGATCCGAACTCAATAGGTGTGAGAAATTGGACAATTCAAGTTCAACGGCAGTTCGTTCCTAATTGGAGTGGTTGGTGTATTCCATACTTCTAGCGATTGGATTTCACTCAAAACTCACCAAATGAATCCTCCCACCATATTATGATGTTGCCCAAGTTTCGGGCTCGATCCGAAATGAATAGGTGTTCCAAATTGGACAATTCAAGTTCAACGGCAGTTCGTTCCTAATTGGAGTGGTTGGTGTATTCCATACTTCTAGCGATTGAATTTCACTAAAAACTCACCAAATGACTCCTCCCACCATATTATGATGTTGCCCAAGTTTGGGGCTCGATCCGAAATCAATAGGTGTGAGAAATTGGACAATTCAAGTTCAACGGCAGTTCGTTCCTAATTGGAGTGGTTGGTGTATTCTATACTTCTAGCGATTGGATTTCACTCAAAACTCACCAAATGACTCCTCCCACCATATTATGATGTTGCCCAAGTTTTGGGCTCGATCCGAAATCAATAGGTGTGAGAAATTGGACAATTCAAGTTCAACGGCAGTTCGTTCCTAATTGGAGTGGTTGATGTATTTCATACTTCTAGCGATTGGATTTCACTTACAACTCACCAAATGACTCCTCCCACCATATTATGATGTTGCCCAAGTTTTGGGCTCGATCCAAAATCAATAGGTGTGAGAAATTGGACAATTCAAGTTTAACGGCAGTTCGTTACTAATTGGAGTGGTTGGTGTATTCCGTATTTCTAGCGATTGGATTTCAGTCAAAACACATCAAATGACTACTCCCACCGTATTATGATGTTGCACAAGTTTGGGGTTCGATCCGAAATCAATAGGTGTGAGAAATTGGACAATTCAAGTTCAACGGCAGTTCATTCCTAATTGGAGTGGTTGGTGTATTCCATACTTCTAGCGATTGGATTTCACTCAAAACTCACCAAATGAGTCCTCCCACCATATTATGATGTTGCCCAAGTTTTGGGCTCGATCCGAAATCAATAGGTGTTCCAAATTGGACAATTCAAGTTCAACGGCAGTTCGTTCCTAATTGGAGTGGTTGGTGTATTCCATACTTCTAGCGATTGGATTTCACTCAAAACTCACCAAATGACTCCTCCCACCATATTATGATGTTGCCCAAGTTTTGGGCTCGATCCGAAATCAATTGGTGTTCCAAATTGGACAATTCATGTTCAACGGCAATTCGTTCCTAATTGGATTGGTTGGTGTATTCCATATTTCTCGCGATTGGATTTCACTCAAAACTCACCAAATGACTCCTCCCACCATATCATGATGTTGCCCAAGTTTTGGGCTCGATCCGAAATCAATAGGTGTTCTAAATTGGACAATTCAAGTTCAACGGCAGTTCGTTCCTAATTGGAGTGGTTGGTGTATTCCATACTTCTAGCGATTGGATTTCACTCAAAACTCACCAAATGACTCCTCCCACCATATTATGATGTTGCCCAAGTTTGGGGCTCGGTCCGAAATCAATAACTGTGAGAAATTGGACAATTCAAATTGAACGGCAGTTCGTTCCTAATTGGAGTGGGTGGTGTATTCCATACTTCTAGCGATTGGATTTCACTAAAAACTCACCAAATGACTCCTCCCACCACATTATGATGTTGCCCAAGTTTTGGACTCGATCCGAAATTAATAGGTGTTCCAAATTGGACAATTCAAGTTCAACGGCAGTTCGTTCCTAATTGGAGTGGTTGGTGTATTCCATACTTCTAGCGATTGGATTTCACTCAAAACTCACCAAATGACTCCTCCCACCATATTATGATGTTGTGCAACTTTTGGGCTCGATCCGAAATCAATAGGACTTCCAAATTGGACAATTCAAGTTCGATGGAAGTTCGTTCCTAATTGGAGTGGTTGGTGTTGCGTAGATACAGCTGCACCGAAATGGATTCAGTTGCATCCTCAACTTGTGATACTCGCAAGTGCACGAACCGTTGGTAGTTTAGCGTATGTAAGTGCGAGGTCGATTCCACAGGGATTGGTGATTGAATGATCCAATTTAGTTTCCCTACACAAAACAGAAATGAAAAAGAAAGGAAATAAATAAAACAAGGAAGAAAGAAATAACTAACTCAAGCAGATAAGTTCCCAAGTTCAATTAGATTAACGGATTGATTCTAGCTAAAGTATGATTAAGCCATGGTGTTTGGTCATAACCTTGTGTTCCTAATTCCCTAATTTGATCATTTGTTGTCTAACCTAAAATTAAGCATTAGGAACTCATTAAGCATAGAAGAACAATTTAAACAACCAAGCATGTATCTAATCCCTGTTGTCGAATGTCCATACATACTCTTCCTATTCATAGTTCAATTCGAATTAAAGCATGGTGTCTACTCTTAATTCAAACCAAGATAGCTAACATGCAAGCCTAAATGGTGATCAATCATTCAAACTAGCATATTAACTTATAAGCATAATGAATAAGAACAAAAATCATAATTGAAACTTGGAAACTAATCAAACTTGAAACTAAAGAAAAGAATTTACATAACAATGAAAATTAAAGTAGAACTTTGAAAGACTTAAAGGAAAATTTAGTAAAAGGATTTTTTGTTACAATCAATTGAGAACTAGAAAGGAAAACTAAGAGAATTTGAGGGAGAGAAGGGAAGGGAGCTCTAGAGAAGTGTTTGAGAGCTCCCCCCCTTGGGGTGTGTTTACAAGCTTAGAGAACTTCCCTATTTATAGGCCTAGGGGAAGTGAAAATCTGAATTCAATATGGCTAATGCATACAACACTTGTATTAGAAAATCTAAATTGGGTGATGCACTTGTATTAGAAAATCTTGAATTGGTTGATGCACTTCACCAATAGATCCCACCAGCAGCCCTAGCTCATCTTCATGTCACCATGACCAAGCTTCCAACCAGAAATGATAGCTCATACCTAGCTCACCATGACCAAGCATCCAACCAGCACATGCTGAGGTCAGCATGACCAGCAACTTCAAGGGCTTACAACTTGGGCTTCTCTTAATCAAATTAGGACTTTAAGCACTTGAAATTGAAGTTCAGAATGTCTTCGTTCCAGCCATATGTTATTTGGGCCAATCCAAGGTCGGAGGAAGAAGTTAAGGCCGAAACAAATTGCTAACTCATTTTCCGCGCTGATAAGATCCATCTTGAGCATGGTTCTGTGTTTGCTAGGTAACGGACTCCAGATTTATCCAATGGGGCTGAATTTTGGATATGTTGTAGTACACCCCAATTGGAACAACTGTCATGAAGAATGTGGCCTCATTCGAGCTATGTAGGTTGTTGGAACAAAGCTTGCAATATGACCTACGGAACTGGACTGGCAAGGGGCTGTAGCCAAAATGAGTTTGTCTTTAAGCTCTTCATCCATTCATCCAAATTAGGCCTTAACATGCTTGAATTGCATGAATTATGCTCTCTAAAGCCATCATTATTCCCTAAAGCTCAATGAACTGAAAGATAAACACAAAAAGGATTAAAAGCACAAGTTTAACTCAAAAACATAACCAAATCATAAGCTAGAAGGGTACAAAATGATATACAATTATGAACCGATCAGTTGGTGTATTCCATACTTCTAGCGATTCGATTTCACTCAAAACTCACCAAATGACTCCTCCCACCATATTATGATGTTGCCCAAGTTTGGGGCTCGATCCGAAATCAATAGGTGTGAGAAATTGAACAATTCAAGTTAAACGGCAGCTCGTTCCAAATTGGAGTGGTTGGTGTATTCCATACTTCTAGCGATTGGATTTCACTCAAAACTCACCAAATGACTCCTCCCACCATATTATGTTGTTGCCCAAGTTTTGGGCTCGATCCGAAATCAATAGGTGTGAGAAATTGAACAATTCAAGTTCAACGGCAGTTCGTTCCAAATTGGAGTGGTTGGTGTATTCCATACTTCTAGCGATTGGATTTCACTAAAAACTCACCAAATGACTCCTCCCACCGTATTATGATGTTGCACAAGTTTGGGGATCGATCCGAAATCAATAGGTGTTCCAAATTGGACAATTCAAGTTCAACAGCAGTTCGTTCCTAATTAGAGTGGTTGGTGTATTCCATACTTCTAGCGATTGGATTTCACTCAAAACTCCCCAAATGACTCCTCCCACCATATTATGTTGTTGCCCAAGTTTGGGGCTCGATCCGAAATCAATAGGTGTTCCAAATTGGACAATTCAAGTTCAACGGCAGTTCGTTCCTAATTGGAGTGGTTGGTGTATTCCATACTTCTAGCGATTGGATTTCACTCAAAACTCACCAAATGACTCCTCCCACCGTATTATGATGTTGCCCAAGTTTTGGGCTCGATCCGAAATCAATAGGTGTTCCAAATTGGACAATTCAAGTTCAACGGTAGTTCGTTCCTAATTGGAGTGGTTGGTGTATTCCATACTTCTAGCGATTGGATTTCACTCAAAACTCACCAAATCACTCCTCCCACCATATTATGACGTTGCCCAAGTTTTGGGCTCGATCCGAACTCAATCGGTGTGAGGAATTGGACAATTCAAGTTCAACGGCAGTTCGTTCCTAATTGGAGTTGTTGGTGTGTTCCATATTTCTAGCGATTGGATTTCACTCAAAACTAACCAATTGACTCCTCCCACCATATTATGATGTTGGCCAAGTTTTGGGCTCTATCCGAAATCAATAGGTGTTCCAAATTGGACAATTCAAGTTCAACGGCAGTTCGTTCCTAATTGGAGTGGTTGGTGTATTCCATACTTCTAGGGATTGGATTTCACTCAAAACTCACCAAATGATTCCTCCCACCATATTACGATGTTGCTCCAGTTTTGGGCTCGATCCGAAATCAATAGGTGTTCCAAATTGGACAATTCAAGTTCAACGGCAGTTCGTTCCTAATTGGAGTGGTTGGTGTATTCCATACTTTTAGCGACTGGATTTCACTCAAAACTCACCAAATGACTCCTCCCACCATATTATGATGTTGCCCAAGTTTTGGGCTCGATCCGAACTCAATCGGTGTGAGGAATTGGACAATTCAAGTTCAACGGCAGTTCGTTCCTAATTGGAGTTGTTGGTGTGTTCCATATTTCTAGCGATTGGACTTCACTCAAAACTCAGCAAATGACTCCTCCCACCGTATTACGATGTTGCACAAGTTTGGGGTTCCATCCGAAATCAATAGATGTTCCAAACAGGACAATTCAAGTTCAACGGCAGTTCGTTCCTAATTGGAGTGGTTGGTGTATTCCATACTTCTAGCGATTGGATTTCACTCAAAACTCACCAAATGACTCCTCCCACCATATTATGTTGTTGCCCAAGTTTTGGGATCGATCCGAAATCAATAGGTGTTCCAAATTGGACAATTCAAGTTCAACGGCAGTTCGTTCCTAATTGGAGTGGTTGGTGTATTCCATACTTCTTGCGATTGGATTTCACTCAAAACTCACCAAATGACTCCTCCCACCATATTATGATGTTGCCCAAGTTTGGGGTTCGATCCGAAATCAATAGGTGTGAGAAATAGGACAATTCAAGTTCAACGGCAGTTCGTTCCTAATTGGAGTGGTTGGTGTATTCAATACTTCTACAAATTGGATTTCACTCAAAACTCCCCAAATGACTCCTCCCACCATATTACGATGTTGCCCAAGTTTTGGGCTCGATCCGAAATCAATAGGTTTTCCAAATTGGACAATTCAAGTTCAACGGCAGTTCGTTCCTAATTGGAGTGGTTGTTGTATTCCATACTTCTAGCGATTGGATTTCACTCAAAACTCACCAATTGACTCCTCCCACCATATTACGATGTTGCCCTAGTTTTGGGCTCGATCAGAAATCAATAGGTGTTCCAAATTGGACAATTCAAGTTCAACGACAGTTCGTTCCTAATTGGAATGGTAGGTGTATTCCATACTTCTAGCGATTGGATTTCACTCAAAACTCACCAATTGACTCCTCCCACCATATTATGATGTTGGCCAAGTTTTGGGCTCTATCTGAAATCAATAGGTGTTCCAAATTGGACAATTCAAGTTCAACGGTAGTTCGTTCCTAATTGGAGTGGTTGGTGTATTCCATACTTCTAGCGATTGGATTTCACTCAAAACTCACCAAATGACTCCTCCCACCATATTATGATGTTGTTCAAGTTTTGGGCTCGATCCGAAATCAATAGGTGTTCCAAATTGGACAATTCAAGTTCAACGGCAGTTCGTTCCTAATTGGAGTGGTTGGTGTACTCCATACTTCTAGCGATTGAATTTCACTCAAAACTCACCAAATGACTCCTCCCACCATATTATGTTGTTGCCCAAGTTTTGGGATCGATCCGAAATCAATAGGTGTTCCAAATTGGACAATTCAAGTTCAACGGCAGTTCGTTCCTAATTGGAGTGGTTGGTGTATTCCATACTTCTTGCGATTGGATTTCACTCAAAACTTACAAAATGACTCCTCCCACCATATTATGATGTTGCCCAAGTTTGGGGCTCGATCCGAAATCAATAGGTGTGAGAAATTGGAGAATTCAAGTTCAACGACATTTCGTTCCAAATTGGAGTGGTTGGTGTATTCAATACTTCTAGAAATTGGATTTCACTCAAAACTCCCCAAATGACTCCTCCCACCATATTATGATGTTGCCCAAGTTTTGGGCTCGATCCGAAATCAATAGGTTTTCCAAATTGGACAATTCAAGTTCAACGGCAGTTCGTTCCTAATTGGAGTGGTTGGTGTATTCCATACTTCTAGCGATTGGATTTCACTCAAAACTCACCAAATGACTCCTCCCACCATATTATGTTGTTGCCCAAGTTTTGGGATCGATCCGAAATCAATAGGTGTTCCAAATTGGACAATTCAAGTTCAACGGCAGTTCGTTCCTAATTGGAGTGGTTGGTGTATTCCATACTTCTTGCGATCGGATTTCACTCAAAACTCACCAAATGACTCCTCCCACCATATTATGATGTTGCCCAAGTTTGGGGCTCGATCCGAAATCAATAGGTGTGAGAAATTGGACAATTCAAGTTCAACGACAGTTCGTTCCTAATTGGAGTGGTTGGTGTATTCAATACTTCTAGAAATTGGATTTCCCTCAAAACTCACCATATGACTCCTCCCACCATATTATGATGTTGCCCAAGTTTTGGGCTTGATCCGAAATCAATAGGTGTTCCAAATTGGACAATTCAAGTTCAACGGCAGTTCGTTCCTAATTGGAGTGGTTGGTGTATTCCATACTTCTAGCGATTGGATTTCACTCAAAACTCACCAATTGACTCCTCCCACCATATTACGATGTTGCCCAAGTTTTGGGCTCGATCAGAAATCAATAGGTGTTCCAAATTGGACAATTCAAGTTCAACGGCAGTTCGTTCCTAATTGGAATGGTTGGTGTATTCCATACTTCTAGCGATTGGATTTCACTCAAAACTCACCAATTGACTCCTCCCACCATATTATGATGTTGGCCAAGTTTTGGGCTCTATCCGAAATCAATAGGTGCTCCAAATTGGACAATTCAAATTCAACGGCAGTTCGTTCCTAATTGGAGTGGTTGGTGTATTCCATACTTCTAGCGATTGGATTTCACTCAAAACTCACCAAATGACTCCTCCCACCAAATTATGTTGTTGCCCAAGTTTTGGGGTCGATCCGAAATCAATAGGTTTGAGAAATTGGACAATTCAAGTTCAACGGCAGTTCTTTCCTAATTGGAGTGGTTGGTGTATTCCACACTTCTAGCGATTGGATTTCCCTCAAAACTCACCATATGACTCCTCCCACCATATTATGATGTTGCCCAAGTTTTGGGCTTGATCCGAAATCAATAGGTGTTCCAAATTGGACAATTCAAGTTCAACGGCAGTTCGTTCCTAATTGGAGTGGTTGGTGTATTCCATACTTCTAGCGATTGGATTTCACTCAAAACTCACCAATTGACTCCTCCCACCATATTACGATGTTGCCCAAGTTTTGGGCTCGATCAGAAATCAATAGGTGTTCCAAATTGGACAATTCAAGTTCAACGGCAGTTCGTTCCTAATTGGAATGGTTGGTGTATTCCATACTTCTAGCGATTGGATTTCACTCAAAACTCACCAATTGACTCCTCCCACCATATTATGATGTTGGCCAAGTTTTGGGCTCTATCCGAAATCAATAGGTGTTCCAAATTGGACAATTCAAATTCAACGGCAGTTCGTTCCTAATTGGAGTGGTTGGTGTATTCCATACTTCTAGCGATTGGATTTCACTCAAAACTCACCAAATGACTCCTCCCACCAAATTATGTTGTTGCCCAAGTTTTGGGCTCGATCCGAAATCAATAGGTTTGAGAAATTGGACAATTCAAGTTCAACGGCAGTTCGTTCCTAATTGGAGTGGTTGGTGTATTCCATACTTCTAGCGATTGGATTCCCCTCAAAACTCACCAAATGACTCCTCCACCAAATTATAATGTTGCCCAAGTTATGGGCTCGATCTGAAATCAATAGGTGTGAGAAATTGGACAATTCAAGTTCAACGGCAGTTCGTTCCTAATTGGAGTGGTTGGTGTATTCCATACTTCTAGCAATTCGATTTTACTCAAAACTCACCATATGACTCCTCCCACCATATTATGATGTTGCCCAAGTCTTGGGCTCGATCCGAAATCAATAGGTGTTCCAAATTGGACAATTCAAGTTCAACGGCAGTTCGTTCCTAATTTGAGTGGTTGGTGTATTCCATACTTCTAGCAATTGGATTTCACTCAAAACTCACCAAATGACTCCTCCCACCATATTATGATGTTGCCCAAGTTTGGGGCTCGATCCGAAATCAATAGGTGTGAGAAATTGGACAATTCAAGTTCAACGGCAGTTCGTTCCTAATTGGAGTGGTTGGTGTATTCCATACTTCTAGCGATTGGATTTCACTCAAAACTCACCAATTGACTCCTCCCACCATATTATGATGTTGCCCAAGTTTTGGGTTCAATCCGAAATCAATAGGTGTTCCAAATTGGACAATTCAAGTTCAACGGCAGTTCGTTCCTAATTTGAGTGGTTGGTGTATTCCATACTTCTAGCAATTGGATTTCACTCAAAATTCACCAAATGACTCCTCCCACCAAATTATGATGTTGCCCAAGTTATGGGCTCGATCCGAAATCAATAGGTGTGAGAAATTGGACAATTCAAGTTCAACGGCAGTTCGTTCCTAATTGGAGTGGTTGGTGTATTCCATACTTCTAGCGATTCGATTTCACTCAAAACTCACCATATGACTCCTCCCACCATATTATGATGTTGCCCAAGTTTTGGGCTCGATCCGAAATCAATAGGTGTTCCAAATTGGACAATTCAAGTTCAACGGCAGTTCGTTCCTAATTGGAGTGGTTGGTGTATTCCGTACTTCTAGCGATTGGATTTCACTCAAAACTCACCAATTGACTCCTCCCACCATATTACGATGTTGCCCAAGTTTTGGGTTCGATCCGAAATCAATAAGTGTTCCAAATTGGACAATTCAAGTTCAACGGCAGTTCGTTCCTAATTGGAGTGGTTGGTGTATTCCATACTTCTAGCAATTGGATTTCACTCAAAACTCACCAAATGACTCCTCCCACCAAATTATGATGTTGCCCAAGTTATGGGCTCGATCCGAAATCAATAGGTGTGAGAAATTGGACAATTCAAGTTCAACGGCAGTTCGTTCCTAATTGGAGTGGTTGGTGTATTCCATACTTCTAGCGATTCGATTTCACTCAAAACTCACCGTATGACTCCTCCCACCATATTATGATGTTGCCCAAGTTTTGGGCTCGATCCGAAATCAATAGGTGTTCCAAATTGGACAATTCAAGTTCAACGGCAGTTCGTTCCTAATTGGAGTGGTTGGTGTATTCCATACTTCTAGCGATTGGATTTCACTCAAAACTCACCAAATGACTCCTCCCACCATATTATGATGTTGCACAAGTTTGGGGTTCCATCCGAAATCAATAGGTGTGAGAAATTGGACAATTCAAGTTCAACGGCAGTTCGTTCCTAATTGGAGTGGTTGGTGTATTCAATACTTCTAGCGATTGGATTTCACTCAAAACTCACCAAATGACTCCTCCCACCATATTATGATGTTGCCCAAGTTTTGGGCTCGATCCGAAATCAATAGGTGTTCCAAGTTGGACAATTCAAGTTCAACGGCAGTTCGTTCCTAATTGGAGTGGTTGGTGTATTCCATACTTCTAGCGATTGGATTTCACTCAAAGCTGTTGTTAATTATTATGTTAACTCGCAATTGTACGGGGCAATTAGTAATATAGCAAGATAAGTACGAGGTCGTACCCACGAAGACTGAGAAGTTCAAATTAGTTATGTACGTAGATTACCGAATTCAAGAAGTTAGGAAGTTAAGTCTAAAACAGAAATTAAAGTGAGAGTGATTGTGATTGTGAAAGGAAGTGAGCAAACTGAAATTGCGAATGAAAGCAAATAAACAAGTGTAACAAAGAGTGGTTTTAAGAGTTGGAAAACAGATTTGGAGACTAGGGCATTCGAATCACCATAACAATTCAATTCTGGGTTATATGGAGTCAAGTAACAAGTCTAATTCAGATTCAAAGATTGATTCTAGCTAAAGTATGATTAGGCCATGGTGTTTGATCCTAACCTTGTGTTCCTAATTCCCTAATTTGATCATTTGTTGTCTAACCTAAAATTAAGCATTAGGAACCCATTAAGCATAGAAGAACAATTTAAACAACCAAGCATGTATCTAATCCCTGTTGTCGAATGTCCATACATACTCTTCCTATTCATAGTTCAATTCGAATTAAAGCATGGTGTCTACTCTTAATTCAAACCAAGATAGTTAACAAACAAGTTCTAATGGTGATCAATCATTCAAACAAGCATGTTAACATATAAGCATAATGAATAAGAACATGAATCATGAATCAAACTTGAAACTCCAAACTTATAAACCCAGAATATTCATGTTAGGTTACATCGAAGCCCTAGTTCTGAAGTTCTTGTAGTGTCCAATGCTTCTCCAAGAGCTTCTCCACATCTAGAAGGATGTATGAAGGATATGGAGGTGATTTGAGATGAGCTTGAGTGAGTGGTGATGGATGAGAAAGAGGAAATTCGTAGGGAAATGGAAGGGAGGTTTTCTGGAGCTGTTTTGGTGATTTTGGGGCAGTTTAGAGTATTGGGTTGATTGCTTGAGTGTTTGGGGTTGTGGGAATGTATGAGGATGATTTCTGGATGATGGAAGTGTGGAGGATGGCTGAAGTGAATTTTGTAGCTTGAAGACTCCTCTATTTATAGGGCTAAGAGGGAGGAACATCATGATGAAATCCGACACCACCATTCCTCATTTAATACAACTCATAACTCCCACTTCATCTTGTCTATGTTAGTGTGGTTGGAATCAATCCCATCCCATACTTCTTTTGCTGCACCTCAAGCTTTCTTCACATGGGATCAAAGGTGATCAATTGTGGCTGCCTTTTGCTGCCAACCCATGTGGTCTTCTTTTGGTTGTTGAACAAAAACGAGTCTTCTGAACCAGACTTGGTGTAGGAAGGCCAGAGGTTTCAAAACGTATCCAATGGGGCTCAAATCTGGATATGTTATAGTAGACACCCATTGGAACAACTTCTATGAAGAAAGTATTCCCATCGGAGCAGTAGAAGTATGCGTTTTGGGCCTTGCAATTTGGCTGCCGAACAGAGACTGGAATTGACTTCATTTCATTTATGCTTTACATGCATGCACATGCTTTCTCTATAATAACTCCAGCATGTACCAACTTGATCCTTTAGAATTTCATAGCTGGAATGCCTCCCCACTTCACTCATTATGTTGGATCCAAAGTCAGTTGCAGCATGGGTGAGGCACATGGAGGCACATGACAAAGCTGGCAGCTGCAAATCCTCCTGAGCAGGGTTGAGTGTTGGGCGGGCTGAGCACTCCACAAATGTCCAATTGGGCTGACATTTGGATATGTTGTACTAGACACCCATTGGAACAAGTTTCATGCAGATCTTCACCTCATCCAAGCCCCATAGCATGCTGATCCAAGGCCAAGAAGCTGACCTACGAAATTGGGCTGGAAAGGAGTTGTAGCCAAAATGTGTTTGTCTTTAAGCCCTTCTTCCATTCACCCAAATCAAGCCTTAACATGCATGGATTGCATCATTTCCTATCCAAAGTCATCATTGTTACCTAAATGTCAATTAACTGAAAGATAAACACAAAAAGGATTAAAAGCACAAGTTTAACTCAAACACATAGCCAAATCATAAGCTAGAAGGGTACAAAATGATATACAATTATGAACCGATCAAAAGCTCACCAAATGACTCCTCCCACCATATTATGATGTTGCCCAAGTTTGGGGCTCGATCCGAAATCAATAGGTGTGAGAAATTGGACAATTCAAGTTCAACGGCAGTTCGTTCCTAATTGGAGTGGTTGGTGTATTCAATACTTCTAGAAATTGGATTTCACTCAAAACTCCCCAAATGACTCCTCCCACCATATTATGATGTTGCCCAAGTTTTGGGCTCGATCCGAAATCAATAGGTGTTCCAAATTGGACAATTCAAGTTCAACGGCAGTTCGTTCCTAATTGGAGTGGTTGGTGTATTCCATACTTCTAGCGATTGGATTTCACTCAAAACTCACCAATTGACTCCTCCCACCATATTACGATGTTGCCCAAGTTTTGGGCTCGATCAGAAATCAAAAGGTGTTCCAAATTGGACAATTCAAGTTCAACGGCAGTTCGTTCCTAATTGGAATGGTTGGTGTATTCCATACTTCTAGCGATTGGATTTCACTCAAAACTCACCAATTGACTCCTCCCACCATATTATGATGTTGGCCAAGTTTTGGGCTCTATCCGAAATCAATAGGTGTTCCAAATTGGACAATTCAAGTTCAACGGCAGTACGTTCCTAATTGGAGTGGTTGGTGTATTCCATACTTCTAGCGATTGGATTTCACTCAAAACTCAGCAAATGACTCCTCCCACCAAATTATGATGTTGCCCAAGTTTTGGGCTCGATCCGAAATCAATAGGTTTGAGAAATTGGACAATTCAAGTTCAACGGCAGTTCGATCCTAATTGGAGTGGTTGGTGTATTCCATACTTCTAGCGATTGGATTTCTCTCAAAACTCACCATATGACTCCTCCCACCATATTATGATGTTGCCCAAGTTTTGGGTTCGATCCGAAATCAATAGGTGTTCCAAATTGGGCAATTCAAGTTCAACGACAGTTCGTTCCTAATTGGAGTGGTTGGTGTATTCCATACTTCTAGCGATTGGATTTCACTCAAAACTCAACAAATGACTCCTCCCACCATATTATGATGTTGCACAAGTTTGGGGTTCTGTTGCGTAGATTTAGCTCCACCAAAATGGATTAAGCTGCATCCTCAACTTGTGATACTCGCAAGTGCACGAGCCGTTGGTAGTTTAGCGTATGTAAGTGCGAGGTCGATTTCACAGGGATTGGTGATTGAATGATCCAATTTAGTTTCCCTACACAAAACAGAAATGAAAAAGAGGAAATAAATAAAACAAGGAAGAAAGAAATAAGTAACTCAAGCAAATAAGTTCCCAAGTTCAATTAGATTAATGGATTGATTCTAGCTAAAGTATGTTTAAGCCATGGTGTGTGGTCATAACCTTGTGTTCCTAATTCCCTAATTTGATCATTTGTTGTCTAACCTAAAATTAAGCATTAGGAACCCATTAAGCATAGAAGAACATTTTAAACAACCAAGCATGTATCTAATCCCTGTTGTCGAATGTCCATACATACTCTTCCTATTCATAGTTCAATTCGAATTAAAGCATGGTGTATACTCTTAATTCAAACCAAGATAGCTAACATGCAAGCCTAAATGGTGATCAATCATTCAAACTAGCATATTAACTTATAAGCATAATGAATAAGAACAAAAACCATAATTGAAACTTGGAAACTAATTCAACTTGAAAACTTAAGAAAAGAATTTACATAACAAAGAAAAATAAATTACAACTAAGAAAACATTAAGGAAACTAAGAGAACTTTGAGGAAGAAAGGAAGTGTTTGAGAACTTTGAGGAGGGAGAAGAAAGTGTTTGGGAACTTTAGAGAATTTTGGAAGAACATGTGTTTGAGAGCTTTGAGGATTTTGGAAGGGAATGTGTTTGTGAAGTGTTTGAGACATGAAGACTTTTGGAAGAGAAGGGAAGTAGAGAGATGTTTGATATTTAGTACAAAGAAAATTTAATAGAATGATCTTATTACAACAATTGAGAACTACAAAGGGAAACTAAGAGAATTTGAGGGAGAGAAGGGAAGGGAGCTCTAGAGAAGTGCTTGAGAGCTCCCCCCCTTGGGGTGTGTTTACAAGATTAGAGAACTTCCCTATTTATAGGCCTAGGGGAAGTGAAAATCTGAATTCAAAATGGCTAATGCATACAACACTTGTTTTATAAAATCTGAAATGGTTGATGCACTTGTATTAGAAAATCTAAATTGGGTGATGCACTTGTATTAGAAAATCTTGAATTGGTTGATGCACTTCACCAATAGATCCCACCAGAAGCCCTAGCTCATCTTCATGTCACCATGACCAAGCTTCCAACCAGAAATGATAGCTCATACCTAGCTCACCATGACCAAGCATCCAACCAGCACATGCTGAGGTCAGCATGACCAGCAACTTCAAGGGCTTACAACTTGGGCTTCTCTTAATCAAATTAGGACTTTAAGCACTTTAAATTGAAGTTCAGAATGTCTTCTTTCCAGCCATATGTTATTTGGGCCAATCCAAGGTCGGAGGAAGAAGATAAGGCCGAAACAAATTGCTAACTCATTTTCCGCGCTGATAAGATCCATCCTGAGCATGGTTCTGTGTTTGCTAGGTAACGGACTCCAAATTTATCCAATGGGGCTGAATTTTGGATATGTTATAGTACACACCAATTGGAACAACTTTCATGAAGAATGTGGCCTCATTCGAGCTATGTAGGTTGTTCAAACAATGCTTGCAATATGACCTACGGAACTGGACTGGCAGGGGGCTGTAGCCAAAATGAGTTTGTCTTTAAGCTCTTCTTCCCTTTA
This sequence comes from Prunus avium, assembly GCF_965620075.1. Classification (NCBI taxonomy): domain Eukaryota; kingdom Viridiplantae; phylum Streptophyta; class Magnoliopsida; order Rosales; family Rosaceae; genus Prunus; species Prunus avium. The sequence goes on along the minus strand of NC_142287.1, from coordinate 5,418,535 downwards.
TCCAAATCAGGCTTTAACATGCATGGATTGCATCATTTCCTATCCAAAGCCATCATTGTTCCCTAAAGCTGAAAGATAAACACAAAAAGGATTAAAAGTACAAGTTTAACTCAAAAACATAACCAAATCATAAGCTAGAAGGGTACAAAATGATATACAATTATGAACCGATCAAATACCCCCAAACCTAGATTTTGCTAGTCCTCGAGCAAAACAACACAAAACAAAGTTAAAAACAAAACAAGAAGTTAACTAGACCACTTTCGTAGGTAACTCGATTGCATTGAGCGTATGCAACAAGTCTTTAAACCTCTAGGCATCCCTAGTAGGAGGAGTTTTGTCTCCTGAGGGTTTAACAGTTACGATACCCACAAACGTTTTTCTAACTCTACAAAACAAAATGGTTAGAAAACTTATTAGATTTGTTAGTTCTTAAGCAAAACCAAAAACAAAAACGAACATAAAAATAAAAACAAAACACAAAACACAAAACACAAAAACAAAAAAAACAAAATCAAAATAAAAACTCAAAACAATCTTTCCGAACATTTTGTGAAGAGAAATGACTCATGCACATGACTTAAACGTTTTGACAATAAAAGCTCAATTTTAGACATTATTCACAAAGCGGCAAAGTTCAAAACATAATATGCTCAAAGTGTAGTAGTGTGATAGCCAAATGCAACAAATTCCCCAATCTTAGTTTTCACACAATTTCAAAAATCATACAAAGCACAAATTCAACTTCAAATCTCACCAAAGTTGTCCTCTCACAAATGAATCACTCAGAAGAGGGCTATAATGCAACACTCAGTTATAAACATGAGATTAGAGTTAAACCATAAAGACTTAACTCAAAATAGAAAGATGAAGAACTTGCATTAATATGATCTCAAGAAGGATGCCAAACACTTAAAAGCAGAAAATGAATGCAATTCAACCACATGACATTTAAGATCAATTTAGGTCTTTAGTAAAGGTTGTAACTGGGCCAAGGGAGTAAGGTGAGTAAAAAATGAAAGGTATGGATAATACAAAGTCCAAGGAACTCACAATGTAAGAGCATAAAATAATTGTTTACAAGACTTCGAATCATCACGATTAGATTTTTTCTTTTACATGATCAAAACTCCTTATACCTTCATTTACATTGATTGATACTCCTTTCCTTTAATTGAACAAACACCAATTTATTTTGAAGGCCCAAAAATGAAATTTCAATCAACCACCACTTAAATTTTCTCTTTTCTTTCACCAATTGTGTGATTTTTTTTTTCTTCGAAATGTAACACCCATTCCCAAACTTAGTATGAAAAACACATCCCAATTAAAGCTCATGAGTTCCTTAGAAAGGTAAATATTTGTTTTTCGGGCTAAGGCGAGGAAATAAAATTGGTAAATGAAAGAAAAAGTTTACATGTAGGCTCAAAATGGTTAACAATGGAAAATCATGCTTAAGCATGCATAAGGTTAGCTTGAAAGGCACAAACGATCCAAAGAGGGCCTTAATATCACTTCTTAAATGTCATGAAATCAAATTGCATAAGAATGAATGACTTTTAAGTGTTCAACCAAATCAATGAATAATGAGATCAAACAACAACTTTGATGACAAGAAAATAAGAGTATGTATATAACACTCATGAATTGAAGTACAAGGCTCAAAAGCTCACTTTATATGGTTGGTTATATAAGTCTAATTTATGCTTCATACAATTCTTTAGATCATGCAAATCCTTTAATTGGAAAATTATGAAACAAATGGCAAGTTTAAAGAAGGTTTCAAGCATATCATGTTAGAACAATGCCAAATTAAATTTTTTTTTATTTATTTTTAATTTATTTTTTTTTAATAAAGAAAAAAAACACTAAAAAAAAAATGAAATCCAATTTTCATTTAAGTCATGCAAACATTTATCACAATCTCATCAAATGTGTTCGGAAAGTGAATAAAATCAAAATAAAAATAAAAGCAAGACTCAAACAAAATAAAATAAAAATAAAAACAAGCAAAAAAATTAAATTAAATTAAGGAAAAAAATCAAATTTACATGCTAAACTCTAATACCCCCAAACCTAGAAATGAACATTGTCCTCAATGTTAAAAAATTAGGAACAAGCAATGTCATAGCAAGAAATGAAAGGTACTAAAGTAAATATAAATCACAAAACACACAAGAATTAAAATACACAAATAAAATAATTACAAAAATAAAAATTACAAAACAAACAAACAAACAAACAAAAAATGAAACAGTAAACCCTAATCACACAATTCTGAAACCCAAAAAAAAATTTGAAGCCCAAAGCCCACAATGAAATTAACCCACCTTGAAACCCAAACAAGGTGAAAAACCGACCCAAAATGAATTCTGAAGCCCACACATTTTATTATTATTATTTTTTTATTTAAAAAAAGAAGATAAAACGTGAATTATGAGCGCAAAGTGGGAATTCTGAAAAGAAAGCACGTGGTCCCTAATGTCGTCTCATGGATAGTCACGGGCAAAAAGCAGGAGCCACGTGTCGACGCATAGAGGCGCCGCAGACTCCACAAGCAGAAATTACGGGGCCATACAAAGTCGTGATGACTTTACTGAACGCGTCCGTTCAGAAAGGTCACGTCGAGATAAATGTGTTGGGTACGGTTGGGAAGCGAGAAGGTTGTGGGACTCGATGAATGCTGGAGATTCAGAAATGCTTAGACGCTGCAATGGCTAGGGTTTGTCAAAGACTATATCTATAAGAAGGAAAAAGAAGGGGATAAAAACAAAACCACAAACTCAGAAACACAAAAGAGAAAAGAAGAAAAAAGTGAGAAATCAAATGGCCTCTTCCTACCCATTTTCGTTGGATCTCAACCTAGCTCCACCGACTCAAACACGGGGCCAAGCAGCAGCACCAGTATGGATGCCCTACTTTGGCTCCTCACGGGGGCCTGTGTCTGTCACTGACTCAATACTCCTAGACAACGATGTTGCTATTGGAGTTGGCAGAAATTTAGTGACTCCCAAAGATATACATGTGTTCGGGACAAGGGATGACAACCGAGTCACGAGTGATGCCCTGGCACTGAGCGTGCAGAGTACAGCATGTGTTGCAAGTTTGGGTCATCGCCTACTTGCGAAGTCCCATGAGGTAGAGGTGCTGAAAGCTCAGTTGGCGGCGGAGCGAAGTATGGTTGAAGATTGTCAAAGTGCTATAAAGAGCTTAAAAAGGGAGAGGTCAAGGATAGTGGAGGTGAATCGACACCAGCTAGAAGTATTGCGGGACGAGAATAAAAACCTATCAAAGATGGTAGAGTTGTATTCTCGCGACATGCGAAAGCAGCTGGAGGACCTAGACCGACCGGGTAAACGCAAGCAAGCAGATCGCGAGAGTAGTTACGCTCAAGCTAAGATTGCGATCTTTGGGAGCTCAAGTGATGAGCCCCAAGAGGCTGTGCGTGAAGCCCCGGAAGAGGACAGCCAGAGGGCCAAACTCAAAGCTCCTATGGTCGAGACACCGAAGGCCAAGAAGAAATGATTTCAGTTTTTATTTAATTTCAAAGTGTATGTGTGTTTTTTTTTTTTTTTCTTTAATTGGGAAATAAAAACGTTAGCTATCTCAAAGAAACGATCGACCCTAAATTTAAAGAACGACAATCAAACAAAAACACGAAGACCCAAACAAGATTTTTTTTATTTTTTATTTTTAGTTAAGTAAATACACAAATAACTGCTTCTTCTTTTAAGAGAAAAACTTAAGGATGACCAGTTAAGGGCCTCAGAAAACACAGCCAGGGGTTCCGGGAAGGTTGGAGGGGTCACAATGGTCCCGCTTAAAACCCTAACTTCTTAGACACCGAAGGTGTCGCCTTAAAGAACTCCTAGACACTGTATAGACTGCGGTTGCTCACTGGAGTTACCAAAAATTTAGCTCCTTCAAAGAATATCCTATGAGTTTTAAATTATACTACCTAATTAAATAAAAAACACAATAAATAAATAAATAAATAAACTGAAATAAACACGCAATTCAAACAAGAATTTAAAAGAAGAGTTGGGATTCTTGCACCAGGTGTCCAAGACGCATCTTTAATTTTGTCTCTTCTTCCAACTACATTATTAAGAAACCTGTCAAACAAGAAGAAAATAATTGAAAATAAAATAAAATAAAATAAAATAAAATAAAAACTTAAAAAGCAAAAACACAAACATCAGAAAACAGGGAGGCAAAAGTAAGTGAAAGTGTAGACATGCTCCCTTTTAAAAAAAAACGTGCTCGCAATTTGCGCCAGAAATGAAGGGATCCGAGAGAAAAGAGCACAGGATAGCACCCTCGAGATCCGAAGTGCTTTCGGCTCCCTCGTCTGTATAAGTCTATTTAAACTCATCTCGGTGAAGTAGAAGAGTACCCCGCATTTCTTCCTGCAAATTCAGAGAAAAACATCAAAAAATCCAAAAACAAAACAATGGCATCCTCATGCACTCACCTTGATGATCTCAACCTTGAATTGTCCCTTGCGCCACCGAATGCGCACATAAGGGCTCCTCAAAACCATGTCTTCCCAAACTCCACATATCATCATGGTACGGCCTCAAACTTTGCTGAGGTAATACCGAACTTTTCTGAGGCAGTGCCGAACAGAGCAGCGCTGCTGGAAGGCATGATTGGCAGCAAGCTCACATCGACAGATCATCTGCATGTGGCAAAGAGGTCTGACAAGGCAGCAGTGGAGGAGTCCCACAATTTAACTGTGCTTCACGCGGTCTCGGCTACCAATTTGGGCATGCGTTTACTGGCGAGAACACGGGAGTGTGCCGCGATGAGCGAGGAAATAGTTTCCTTGAAGGCTATGGTGGCAGACTTGCAGAAGCGGCTCTACTGTGCCAATCAGCACGTGGAAGCACTGCAAAGAAAAAATGAGGACCATGTGGAGCTGCTGCAGATTCTGCAAGTAAGAGATAATAGAGGCATGCCATGAAGATGAAGATGAAGACGAAGAAGAAGAAGAAGAAGTTGTTTTTAATTTTAATTTATTTGAATGTTCTTTTTTTTTTTTTTTTTTTTTTTTTTTTTGGTTTTTTTTTTAAAATTTTTTACTTTTTTTTTTTTCTTTGTTTGTAATACAGTGTTTGAGTGAAATAAAAATAATATGTTTTTAACACTCAGAAATAAACTAACTAACCACACCACGTAAATAAATACATAAACTAACTTAACAAAACAAAAAAAAGAAAACAAAGAAGTTCCAAATTGATTTTTTTTTTAAATTTATTATTATTTACAACTAACTGACCACACAAAGAAAAATAAAAAAAATAAAAAAAAGAAGTTCCAAATTTCAATTTACAAGGATAAAAAAAATAAAAACTCAAATTTCAATTTTTTTAAATTTTTTTTTTTTTTTTTTTTTTTTTTTTTTATAAAACACACAAATATACAAGCAACTCATGGATGACCAGTTAAGGGCCTCAGAAAACACAGCCAGGGGATCCGGGAAGGTTGGAGGGGTCACAAAGGTCCCACTTAAAACCCAAACTTCTTAGACACCGAAGGTGTCGCCTAAAGAACTCCTAGACACTGTATTGACGGAGACGCTCACTGGAGTTACCACGAGTCAGCTAATATAAAAAATCTTTTTAATTTTTTTTTAATAAAAGAAATAGAAAATTAAAATTACTAAAATAATAACAAAACAACTAAAGAGAAAAGATTGGAATACTCCCCCTTGAAGCGATTAGGTCGAGCATGGATGCATTTGGAGGTCGCGACTTCTCCCACTGCTCCACACTCCCCATTCTTATGATTGAGGTTGCCATCTCTCTCCATTTTTATTAAGCTATCATAAATTGCTAAAACGAACACAAAAAACTTGAAACAGAATTAAAGGATTACGAAATATAAAAAAAAACTAAAAATGAAAAGGAAAAATCAACACACGTCCAATTCCATGCTTCAAAGCAACAAGCACCAATGGGTTGTGTAAGCTGGGACTTAAACCCAGTTCTCTTGCTTGTTGGGCAATTGTCCTTTTCTGTTGGACTACAAACACAACTTGTCCATTAACGTCATTAACTTTAAAACTTGAAATTGTCCAGTTAAGAAAAAAAAATAAAGTAGGAAAGCCAAATAGAATCAAACAATGTTACCGATCCCCGGCAACGGCGCCAAAAACTTGTTGCGTAGATTTAGCTCCACCAAAATGGATTAAGCTGCATCCTCAACTTGTGATACTCGCAAGTGCACGAGCCGTTGGTAGTTTAGCGTATGTAAGTGCGAGGTCGATTCCACAGGGATTGGTGATTGAATGATCCAATTTAGTTTCCCTACACAAAACAGAAATGAAAAAGAGGAAATAAATAAAACAAGGAAGAAAGAAATAAGTAACTCAAGCAAATAAGTTCCCAAGTTCAATTAGATTAATGGATTGATTCTAGCTAAAGTATGATTAAGCCATGGTGTGTGGTCATAACCTTGTGTTCCTAATTCCCTAATTTGATCATTTGTTGTCTAACCTAAAATTAAGCATTAGGAACCCATTAAGCATAGAAGAACATTTTAAACAACCAAGCATGTATCTAATCCCTGTTGTCGAATGTCCATACATACTCTTCCTATTCATAGTTCAATTCGAATTAAAGCATGGTGTATACTCTTAATTCAAACCAAGATAGCTAACATGCAAGCCTAAATGGTGATCAATCATTCAAACTAGCATATTAACTTATAAGCATAATGAATAAGAACAAAAACCATAATTGAAACTTGGAAACTAATTCAACTTGAAAACTTAAGAAAAGAATTTACATAACAAAGAAAAATAAATTACAACTAAGAAAACATTAAGGAAACTAAGAGAACTTTGAGGAAGAAAGGAAGTGTTTGAGAACTTTGAGGAGGGAGAAGAAAGTGTTTGGGAACTTTAGAGAATTTTGGAAGAACATGTGTTTGAGAGCTTTGAGGATTTTGGAAGGGAATGTGTTTGTGAAGTGTTTGAGACATGAAGACTTTTGGAAGAGAAGGGAAGTAGAGAGATGTTTGATAATTAGTACAAAGAAAATTTAATAGAATGATCTTATTACAACAATTGAGAACTACAAAGGGAAACTAAGAGAATTTGAGGGAGAGAAGGGAAGGGAGCTCTAGAGAAGTGCTTGAGAGCTCCCCCCCTTGGGGTGTGTTTACAAGCTTAGAGAACTTCCCTATTTATAGGCCTAGGGGAAGTGAAAATCTGAATTCAAAATGGCTAATGCATACAACACTTGTTTTATAAAATCTGAAATAGTTGATGCACTTGTATTAGAAAATCTAAATTGGGTGATGCACTTGTATTAGAAAATCTTGAATTGGTTGATGCACTTCACCAATAGATCCCACCAGCAGCCCTAGCTCATCTTCATGTCACCATGACCAAGCTTCCAACCAGAAATGATAGCTCATACCTAGCTCACCATGACCAAGCATCCAACCAGCACATGCTGAGGTCAGCATGACCAGCAACTTCAAGGGCTTACAACTTGGGCTTCTCTTAATCAAATTAGGACTTTAAGCACTCTAAATTGAAGTTCAGAATGTCTTCTTTCCAGCCATATGTTATTTGGGCCAATCCAAGGTCGGAGGAAGAAGATAAGGCCGAAACAAATTGCTAACTCATTTTCCGCGCTGATAAGATCCATCCTGAGCATGGTTCTGTGTTTGCTAGGTAACGGACTCCAAATTTATCCAATGGGGCTGAATTTTGGATATGTTATAGTACACACCAATTGGAACAACTTTCATGAAGAATGTGGCCTCATTCGAGCTATGTAGGTTGTTGAAACAATGCTTGCAATATGACCTACGGAACTGGACTGGCAGGGGGCTGTAGCCAAAATGAGTTTGTCTTTAAGCTCTTCTTCCCTTTATCCAAATCAGGCTTTAACATGCATGGATTGCATCATTTCCTATCCAAAGCCATCATTGTTTCCTAAAGCTGAAAGATAAACACAAAAAGGATTAAAAGTACAAGTTTAACTCAAAAACATAACCAAATCATAAGCTAGAAGGGTACAAAATGATATACAATTATGAACCGATCAGGTTCCATCCGAAATCAATAGGTGTGAGAAATTGGACAATTCAAGTTCAACGGCAGTTCGTTCCTAATTGGAGTGGTTGGTGTATTCCATACTTCTAGCGATTGGATTTCACTCAAAACTCACCAAATGACTCCTCCCACCATATTATGATGTTGCCCAAGTTTTGGGCTCGATCCGAAATCAATAGGTGTTCCAAATTGGACAATTCAAGTTCAACGGCAGTTTGTTCCTAATTGGAGTGGTTGGTGTATTCCATACTTCTAGCGATTGGATTTCACTCAAAACTCACCAACTGACTCCTCCCACCATATTACGATGTTGCCCAAGTTTTGGGCTCGATCAGAAATCAATAGGTGTTCCAAATTGGACAATTCAAGTTCAACGGCAGTTCGTTCCTAATTGGAGTGGTTGGTGTATTCCATACATCTAGCGATTGGATTTCACTCAAAACTCACCAAATGACTCCTCCCACCATATTATGCTGTTGCCCAAGTTTTGGGCTCGATCCGAAATCAATAGGTGTTCCAAATTGGACAATTCAAGTTCAACGGCAGTTCGTTCCTAATTGGAGTGGTTGGTGTATTCCATACTTCTAGCGATTGGATTTCACTCAAAACTCACAAATTGACTCCTCCCACCATATTATGATGTTGGCCAAGTTTTGGGCTCTATCCGAAATCAATAGGTGTTCCAAATTGGACAATTCAAGTTCAACGGCAGTTCGTTCCTAATTGGAGTGGTTGGTGTATTCCATACTTCTAGCGATTGGATTTCACTCAAAACTCAGCAAATGACTCCTCCCACCAAATTATGATGTTGCCCAAGTTTTGGGCTCGATCCGAAATCAATAGGTTTGAGAAATTGGACAATTCAAGTTCAACGGCAGTTCGTTCCTAATTGGAGTGGTTGGTGTATTCCATACTTCTAGCGATTGGATTTCACTCAAAACTCACCATATGACTCCTCCCACCATATTATGATGTTGGCCAAGTTTTGGGCTCGATCCGAAATCAATAGGTGTTCCAAATTGGACAATTCAAGTTCAACGGCAGTTCGTTCCTAATTGGTGTGGTTGGTGTATTCCATACTTCTAGCGATTGGATTTCACTCAAAACTCCCCAAATGACTTCTCCCACCATATTATGATGTTGCACAAGTTTGGGGTTCCATCCGAAATCAATAGGTGTGAGAAATTGGACAATTCAAGTTCAACGGCAGTTCGTTCCTAATTGGAGTGGTTGGTGTGTTCCAAACTTCTTGCGATTGGATTTCACTCAAAACTCACCAAATGACTCCTCCCACCATATTATGATGTTGCCCAAGTTTTGGGCTCGATCCGAAATCAATAGGTGTTCCAAATTGGACCATTCATGTTCAACGGCAGTTCGTTCCTAACTGGAGTGGTTGGTGTATTCCATACTTCTAGCGATTGGATTTCACTCAAAACTCACCAAATGACTCCTCCCACCAAATTATGATGTTGCCCAAGTTTTTGGCTCGATCCGAAATCAGTAGGTGTGAGAAATTGGACAATTCAAGTTCAACGGAAGTTCGTTCCTAATTGGAGTGGTTGGTGTATTCCATACTTCTAGCGATTGGATTTCACCCAAAACTCACCAAATGACTCCTCCCACCATATTATGATGTTGCCCAAGTTTGGGCTCGATCTGAAATAAATAGATGTGAGAAATTGGGCAATTCAAGTTCAACAGCAGTTCGTTCCTAATTGGAATGGTTGGTGTATTCAATACTTCTAGCGATTGGATTTCACTCAAAACTCACCAAATGACTCCTCCCAACATATTATGATTTTGCCCAAGTTTTGGGCTTGATCCGAAATCAATATGTGTTCCAAATTGGACAATTCGAGTTCAACGGCAGTTCGTTCCTAATTGGAGTGGTTGGTGTATTCCATACTTCTAGCGATTGGATTTCACTCAAAACTCACCAAACGACTCCTCCCACCATATTATGATGTTGCACAAGTTTGGGGTTCCATCCGATATCAATAGGTATGAGAAATTGGACAATTCAAGTTCAACGGCAGTTCGTTCCTAATTGGAGTGGTTGGTGTATTCCATACTTCTAGCGATTGGATTTCACTCAAAACTCACCAAATGACTCCTCCCACCATATTATGATGTTGCCCAAGTTTTAGTATCGATCCGAAATCAATAGGAGTTCCAAATTGGACAATTCAAGTTCAACGGCAGTTCGTTCCTCATTGGAGTGGTTGGTGTATTCCATACTTCTAGCGATTGGATTTCACTCAAAACTCACCGAATGACGCCTCCCACCATATTATGATGTTGCACAAGTTTGGGGTTCCATCCGAAATCAATAGGTGTTCCAAATTGGACAATTCAAGTTCAACGGCAGTTCGTTCCTAATTGGAGTGGTTGGTGTATTCCATACTTCTAGCGATTGGATTTCACTCAAAACTCACCAAATGACTCCTCCCACCATATTATGGTGTTGCACAAGTTTGGGGTTCCATCCGAAATCAATAGGTGTGAGAAATTGGACAATTCAAGTTCAACGGCAGTTCGTTCCAAATTGGAGTTGTTGGTGTATTCCCTACTTCTAGCAATTGGATTTCACTCAAAACTCACAAAATGACTCCTCCCACCATATTATGAAGTTGCCCAAGTTTTGGACTCGATCCGAAATCAATAGGTGTTCCAAATGGGACAATTCAAGTTCAACGGCAGTTCGTTCCAAATTGGAGTGGTTGGTGTATTCCATACTTCTAGCGATTGGATTTCGCTCAAAACTCACCAAATGACTCCTCCCACCATATTATGATGTTGCCCAAGTTTTGGGCTCGATCCGAAATCAATAGGTGTTCCAAATTGGACAATTCAAGTTCAACGGCAGTTCGATCCTAATTGGAGTGGTTGGTGTATTCCATACTTCTAGCGATTGGATTTCACTCAAAACCCACCAAATGACTCCTCCCACCATATTATGATGTTGCCCAAGTTTTGGGCTCGATCCGAACTCAATCGGTGTGAGAAAATGGACATTTGAAGTTCAACGGCAGTTCGTTCCTAATTGGAGTTGTTGGTGTGTTCCATATTTCTAGCGATTGGATTTCACTCAAAACTCAGCAAATGACTCCTCCCACCGTATTCTGATGTTGCACAAGTTTGGGGTTCCATCCGAAATCAATAGGTGTTCCAAATTGGACAATTCAAGTTCTACGGCAGTTCGTTCCTAATTGGAGTGGTTGGTGTATTCCATACTTCTAGCGATTGGATTTCACTCAAAACTCACCAAATGACTCCTCCCACCATATTATGAAGTTGCCCAAGTTTTGGACTTGATCCGAAATCAATAGGTGTTCCAAATTGCATAATTCAAGTTCAACGGCAGTTCGTTAAAAAATTGGAGTGGTTGGTGTATTCCCTACTTCTAGCGATTGGATTTCACTCAAAACTCCCCAAATGACTCCTCCCACCATATTATGATGTTGCCCAAGTTTTGGGCTCGATCCGAAATCAATAGGTGTTCAAAATTGGACAATTCAAGTTCAACGGTATTTCGTTCCTAATTGGAGTGGTTGGTGTATTCCATACTTCTAGCGATTGGATTTCACTCAAAACTCACCAAATGACTCCTCCCACCATATTATGATGTTGCTCAAGTTTCGGGCTCGATCCGAATTCAATAGGTGTTCCAAGTTGGACAATTCAAGTTCAACGGCAGTTCGTTCCTAATTGGAGTGGTTGTTGTATTCCATACTTCTAGCGATTGGATTTCACTCAAAACTCACCAAATGACTCCTCCCACCATATTATGATGTTGCCCAAGTTTTGGGCTCGATCCGAACTCAGTCGGTGTGAGAAATTGGACAATTCAAGTTCAACGGCAGTTCGTTCCAAATTGGAGTGGTTGGTGTATTCCGTACTTCTAGCGATTGGATTTCACTCAAAACTCACCAAATGACTCCTCCCACCATATTATGATGTTGCCCAAGTTTTGGGCTCGAACCGAAATCAATAGGTGTTCCAAATTGGACAATTCAAGTTCAACGGTTGTTCGTTCCTAATTGGAGTGGTTGGTGTATTCCATACTTCTAGAGATTCGATTTCACTCAAAACTCACCAAATGACTCCTCCCACCATATTATGATGTTGCCGAAATTTTGGGCTCGATCCGAAATCAATAGGTATGAGAAATTGGACAATTCAAGTTCAACGGCAGTTCGTCCCTAATTGGAGTGGTTGGTGTATTCATACTTCTAGCGATTGGATTTCACTCAAAACTCACCAAATGACTCCTCCCACCATATTATGATGTTGCCCAGGTTTTGGGCTCGATCCGAAATCAATAGGTGTTCCAAATTGGACAATTCAAGTTCAACAGCAGTTCGTTCCTAATTAGAGTGGTTGGTGTATTCCATACTTCTAGCGATTGGATTTCACTAAAAACTAACCAAATGACTCCTCCCACAATATTATGATGTTGCCCAAGTTTTGGGCTCGATCCGAAATCAATAGGTGTGAGAAATTGGACAATTTATGTTCAACGGCAGTTCGTTCCTAATTGGAGTGGTTGGTGTATTCCATGCTTCTAGCGATTGGATTTCACTCAAAACTCACCAAATGACTCCTCCCCCCATACTATGATGTTGCACAAATTTGGGGTTCCATCCGGAATCAATAGGTGTGAGAAATTGGACAATCCAAGTTCAACGGCAGTTCGTTCCTAATTGGAGTGGTTGGTGTATTCCACACTTATAGCAACTGGATTTCACTCAAAACTCACCAAATGACTCCTCCCACCGTATTATGATGTTGCACAAGTTTGGGGTTTGATCCGAAATCAATCGGTGTGAGAAATTGGACAATTCTAGTTCAACGGCAGTTCGTTCCTAATTGGAGTGGTTGGTGTATTCCATACTTCTAGCGATTGGATTTCACTCAAAACTCACCAAATGACTCCTCCCACCATATTATGATGTTGCCCAAGTTTTGGGCTCGATCCGAAATCAATAGGTGTTCCAAATTGGACAATTCAAGTTCAACGGCAGTTCGTTCCTAATTGGAGTGGTTGGTGTATTCCATACTTCTAGCGATTGAATTTCACTCAAAACTCCCCAAACGACTCCACCCAACATATTATGATGTTGCCCAAGTTTTGGGCTCGACCCGAAATCAATAATTGTGAGAAATTGGACAATTCAAGTTCAACGGCAGTTCGTTCCTAATTGGAGTGGTTGGTGTATTCCATACTTCTAGCGATTGGATTTCACTCAAAACTCACCAAATGACTCCTCCCACCATAATATGATGTTGCCCAAGTTTTGGGCTCGATCTGAAATCAACAGGTTTTCCAAATTGGACAATTCAAGTTCAACGGCAGTTCGTTCCTAATTGGAGTGGTTGGTGTATACCAGTCTTCTAGCGATTGGATTTCACTCAAAACTCCCCAAATGACTCCTCCCACCATATTATGATCTTGCCAAAAGTTTCGGGCTCGATCCTAAATCAATAGGTGTGAAAAATTGGACAATTCAAGTTCAACGGCAATTCATTCCTAATTGGAGTGGTTGGTGTATTCCGTACTTCTAGCGATTGGATTTGACTCAAAACTCACCAAATGGCTCCTCCCACAATATTATGATGTTGCCCAAGTTTTGGGCTCGATCCGAAATCAATAGGTGTTCCAAATTGGACAATTCAAGTTCAACGGCAGTTCGTTGCTAATTGGAGTGGTTGGTGTATTCCATACTTCTAGCGATTGGATTTCACTCAAAACCCACCAAATGACTCCTCCCACCATATTATGATGTTGCACAAGTTTGGGGTTCCATCCGAAATCAATAGGTGTGAGAAATTGGACAATTCAAGTTCAACGGCAGTTCGTTCCTAATTGGAGTGGTTGGGGTAATTCATAGTTCTAGCGATTGGATTTCACTCAAAACTCACCAAATGACTCCTCCCACCATATTATTATGTTGCCCAAGTTTGGGGCCCGATCTGAAATCAATTGGTGGGTGAAATTCGACAATTCAAGTTCAACGGCAGTTCGTTCCTAATTGGAGTGGTTGGTGTATTCGATACTTCTAGCCATTGGATTTCCCTCAAAACTCACCAAATGACTCCTCCCACCATATTATCATGTTCCCCAAGTTTTGGGCTCGATCCGAAATCAATAGGTTTGAGAAATTGGACAATTCAAATTCAACGGCAATTCGTTCCTAATTGGAGTGGTTGGTGTATTACATACTTCTAGCGATTGGATTTCACTCAAAACTCACCAAATGACTCCTCCCACCATATTATGATGTTGCCCAAGTTCTGGGCTCTATCCGAAGTCAATAGGTATTCCAAATTCGACAATTAAAGTTCAACGGCAGTTCGTTCCTAATTGGAGTGGTTGGTGTATTCCATACTTCTAGCGATTGGATTTCACTCAAAACTCACTAAAAGACTCCTCCCACCATATTACGATGTTCTCCAAGTTTTGGTCTCGATCCGAAATCTATAGGTGTGAGAAATTGGACAATTCAAGTTCAACGGCAGTTCGTTCCTAATTCGAGTGGTTGGTGTATTCCATACTTGTAGCGATTGGATTTCACTCAAAACCCACCAAATGACTCCTCCCACCGTATTATGATGTTGCACAAGTTTGGGGTTCCATCCGAAATCAATAGGTGTGAGAAATTGGACAATTCAAGTTCAACGGCAGTTCGTTCCTAATTGGAGTGGTTGGTGTATTCCATACTTCTAGGGATTGGATTTCAGTGAAAACTCCCCAAATGACTCCTCCCAACATATTATGATGTTGCCCAAGTTTTGGGCTCGATCCGAAATCAGTAGGTGTGAGAAATTGAACAATTCATGTTCAACAGCAGTTCGTTCCTAATTGGAGTGGTTGGTGTATTCCACACTTCTAGCGATTGGATTTCACTCAAAACTCACCAAATGATTCCTCCCACCATATTATGATGTTGCTCAAGTTTGGGGTTCCATCCGAAATCAATAGGTGTGGGAAATTGGACAATTCAAATTCAACGGCAGTTCGTTCCTAATTGGAGTGGTTGGTGTATTCCATACTTCTAGCGATTGGATTTCACTCAAAACTCACCAAATGACTCCTCCCACCATATTGTGATGTTGCCCAAGTTTTGTGCTCGATAAGAAATCAATAGGTGCTTCAAATTGGACAATTCAAGTTCAACGGCAGTTCGTTCCTAATTGGAGTGGTTGGTGTATTCCACACTTCTAGCGATTGGATTTCACTCCAAACTCTCCTCCCACCATATTATGATGTTGCACAAGCTTGGGGTTCCATCCGGAATCAATAGGTGTGAGAAATTGGACAATCCCAGTTCAACAGCAGTTCGTTCCTAATTGGAGTGGTTGGTGTATTCCATACTTCTAGCGATTGGATTTCACTCAAAACTCCCCAAATGACTCCTCCCACCGTATTATGATGTTGCACAAGTTTGGGGTTCGATCCGAAATCAATAGGTTTTCCAAATTGGACAATTCAAGTTCAACGGCAGTTCGTTCCTAATTGGAGTGGTTGGTGAATTCCATACTTCTAGCGATTGGATTTCACTCAAAACTTACCAAATGACTCCTCCCACCATATTATGATGTTGCCCAAGTTTTGGGCTCGATCCGAAATCTATAGGTGTTCCAAATTGGACAATTCAAGTTCAACGGCAGTTCGTTCCTAATTGGAGTGGTTGGTGTATACCAGTCTTCTAGCGATTGGATTTCACTCAAAACTCCCCAAATGAATCCTCCCACCACATTATGATCTTGCCAAAAGTTTCGGGCTCGATCCTAAATCAATAGGTGTGAGAAATTGGACAATTCAAGTTCAACGGCAATTCATTCCTAATTGGAGTGGTTGGTGTATTCCGTACTTCTAGCGATTGGATTTGACTCAAAACTCACCAAATGGCTCCTCCCACAATTTTATGATGTTGCCCAAGTTTTGGGCTCGATCCGAAATCAATAGGTGTTCCAAATTGGACAATTCAAGTTCAACGGCAGTTCGTTGCTAATTGGAGTGGTTGGTGTATTCCACACTTCTAGCGATTGGATTTCACTCAAAACTCACCAAATGATTCCTCCCACCATATTATGATGTTGCTCAAGTTTGGGGTTCCATCCGAAATCAATAGGTGTGGGAAATTGGACAATTCAAATTCAACGGCAGTTCGTTCCTAATTGGAGTGGTTGGTGTATTCCATACTTCTAGCGATTGGATTTCACTCAAAACTCACCAAATGACTCCTCCCACCATATTGTGATGTTGCCCAAGTTTTGTGCTCGATCCGAAATCAATAGGTGCTCCAAATTGGACAATTCAAGTTCAACGGCAGTTCGTTCCTAATTGGAGTGGTTGGTGTATTCCACACTTCTAGCGATTGGATTTCACTCCAAACTCTCCTCCCACCATATTATGATGTTGCACAAGCTTGGGGTTCCATCCGGAATCAATAGGTGTGAGAAATTGGACAATCCAAGTTCAACAGCAGTTCGTTCCTAATTGGAGTGGTTGGTTTATTCCACACTTATAGCAATTGGATTTCACTCAAAACTCACCAAATGACTCCTCCCACCGTATTATGATGTTGCACAAGTTTGGGGTTTGATCCGAAATCAATAGGTGTGAGAAATTGGACAATTCAAGTTCAACGGCAGTTCGTTCCTAATTGGAGTGGTTGGTGTATTCCATACTTCTAGCGATTGGATTTCACTCAAAACTCACCAAAAGACTCCTCCCACCATATTATGATTTTGCCCAAGTTTTGGGCTCGATCCGAACTCAATAGGTGTTAGAAGTTGGACAATTCAAGTTCAACGGCAGTTCGTTCCTAATTGGAGTGGTTGGTGTATTCCATACTTCTAGCGATTGGATTTCACTCAAAACTCACCAAATGACTCCTCCCACCATATTACGATGTCGCACAAGTTTGGGGTTCGATCCGAAATAAATGGGTGTGAGAAATTGGACAATTCAAGTTCAACGACAGTTCGTTCCAAATTGGAGTGGTTGGTGTATTCCATACTTGTAGCGATTGGATTTCACTCAAAACTCATCAAATGACTCCTCCCACCATATTACGATGTTGCCCAAGTTTTGGGCTCGATCCGAAATCAATAGGTGTTCCAAATTGGACAATTCAAGTTCAACGGCAGTTCGTTCCTAATTGGAGTGGTTGGTGTATTCCACACTTCCCACGATTGGATTTCACTTAAAACTCACCAAATGACACCTCCCACCATATTATGATGTTGCCCAAGTTTTGGGCTCGATCCGAAATCAATAGGTGTTCCAAATTGGACAATTCAAGTTCAACGGCAGTTCGTTCCTAATTGGAGTGGTTGGTGTATTCCATACTTCTAGAGATTGGATTTCACTCAAAACTCACCAAATGACTCCTCCCACCATATTATGATGTCGCCCAAGTTTGGGGTTCGATCCGAAATCAATGGGTGTTCGAAATTGGACAATTCAAGTTCAACGACAGTTCGTTCCTAATTGGAGTGGTTGGTGTATTCCATACTTCTACCGAT
Source organism: Prunus avium (assembly GCF_965620075.1). Classification (NCBI taxonomy): domain Eukaryota; kingdom Viridiplantae; phylum Streptophyta; class Magnoliopsida; order Rosales; family Rosaceae; genus Prunus; species Prunus avium. Next base: position 5,400,927 of record NC_142287.1, on the reverse strand, counting down.
TGGATTTCACTCAAAACGCACCAAATGACTCCTCCCACCATATTATGATGTTGCCCAAGTTTTGGGCTCGATCCGAAATCAATAGGTGTTCAAAATTGGACAATTCAAGTTCAACGGCAGTTCGTTCCTAATTGGAGTGGTTGGTGTATTCCATACTTCTGGTGATTGGATTTCACTCAAAACTCACCAAATGACTCCTCCCATCATATTATGATGTTGCCCAAATTTTGGCCTCGATTCGAAATCAATTGGTATGAGAAATTGGACAATTTAAATTCAACGGCAGTTCGTTCCTACTTGGAGTGGTTGGTGTATTCCATACTTTTAGCGATTGGATTTCACTCAAAACTCACCAAATGACTCCTCCCCCCATATTATGATGTTGCACAAGTTTGGGGTTCCATCAGGAATCAATAGGTGTGAGAAATTGGAGAATCCAAGTTCAACGGCAGTTCGTTCCTAATTGGAGTGGTTGGTGTATTTCACACTTATAGCAACTGGATTTCACTCAAAACTCACCAAATGACTCTTCCCACCGTATTACGATGTTGCACAAGTTTGGGGTTTGATCCGAAATCAATAGGTGTGAGAAATTGGACAATTCAAGTTCAACGGCAGTTCGTTCCTAATTGGAGTGGTTGGTGTATTCCATACTTCTAGCAATTGGATTTCACCCAAAACCCACCAAATGACTCCCCGCACCATATTATGATGTTGCCCAAATTTTGGGCTCGATCCGAAATCAATAGGTGTGAGAAATTGGACAATTTAAGTTCAACGGCAGTTCGTTCCTAATTTTAGTGGTTGGTGTATTCCATACTTCTAGCGATTGGATTTCACTCAAAACTCACCAAATGACTCCACCCCCCATATTATGATGTTTTACAAGTGTGGGGTTCCATCCGGAATCAATAGGTGTGAGAAATTGGACAATCCAAGTTCAACGGCAGTTCGTTCCAAATTGGAGTGGTTGGTGTATTCCATACTTCTAGCGATTGGATTTCACTCAAAACTCACCAAATGACTCCTCCCACCATATTATGATGTTGCACAAGTTTGGGGTTCCATCCGGAATCAATAGGTGTGAGAAATTGGACAATCCAAGTTCAACAGCAGTTCGTTCCTAATTGGAGTGGTCAGTGTATTCCACACTTATAGCAATTGGATTTCAGTCAAAACTCACCAAATGACTCCTCCCACCGTATTATGATGTTGCTCAAGTTTGGGGTTTGATTCGAAATCAATAGGTGTGAGAAATTGGACAATTCAAGTTCAACGGCAGTTCGTTCCTATTTGGAGTGGTTGGTGTATTCCATACTTCTAGCGATTGGATTTCACTCAAAACTCACCAAATGACTCCTCCCACCATATTATGATGTTGCACTAGCTTGGGGTTCCATCCGGAATCAATAGGTGTGAGAAATTGGACAATCCAAGTTCAACAGCAGTTCGTTCCTAATTGGGGTGGTTGGTGTATTCCACACTTATAGCAATTGGATTTCACTCAAAACTCACCAAATGACTCCTCCCACCGTATTATGTTGTTGCAGAAGTTTGGGGTTTGATCCGAAATCAATAGGTGTGAGAAATTGGACAATTCAAGTTCAACGGCAGTTCATTCCTAATTGGAGTGGTTGGTGTATTCCATACTTCTAGCGATTGGATTTCACTCAAAACTCACCAAATGACTCCTCCCACCATATTATGATGTCGCACAAGTTTGGGGTTCGATCCGAAATCAATGGGTGTGAGAAATTGGACAATTCAAGTTCAACGACAGTTCGTTCCTAATTGGAGTGGTTGGTGTATTCCATACTTCTAGCGATTGGATTTCACTCAAAACTCACCAAATGACTCCTCCCCCCATATTATGATGTTGCACAAGTGTGGGGTTCCATCCGGAATCAATAGGTGTTCCAAATTGGACAATTCAGGTTCAACGGCAGTTCGTTCCTAATTGGAGTGGTTGGTGTATTCCATACTTCTAGCGATTGGATTTCACTCAAAACTCACCAAATGACACCTCCCACCATATTATGATGTTGCCCAGGTTTTAGGCTCGATCCGAAATCAATAGGTGTTCCAAATTGGACAATTCAAGTTCAACGGAAGTTCGTTCCTAATTGGAGTGGTTGGTGTATTCCATACTTCTAGCGATTGGATTTCACTCAAAACTCACCAAATGACTCCTCCCACCATATTATGATGTTGGCCAGGTTTTGGGCTCGATCCGAAATCAATAGGTGTTCCAAATTGGACAATTCAAGTTCAACGGCAGTTCGTTCCTAATTGTAGCGGTTGGTGTATTCCGTACTTCTAGCCATTGGATATCACTCAAAACTCACCAAAGGACTCCTCCCACCATATTATGATGTTGCCCAAATTTTGGGCTCGATCCGAAATCAATAGGTGTGAGAAATTGGACAATTTAAGTTCAACGGCAGTTCGTTCCTACTTGGAGTGGTTGGTGTATTCCATACTTCTGGCGATTGGATTTCACTCAAAACTCACCAAATGACTCCTCCCCCCATATTATGATGTTGCACAAGTTTGGGGTTCCATCCGTAATCAATAGGTGTGAGAAATTGGACAATCCAAGTTCAACGGCAGTTTGTTCCTAATTGGAGTGGTTGGTGTATTCCACACTTATAGCAACTGGATTTCACTCAAAACTCTCCAAATGACTCCTCCCACCGTATTATGATGTTGCACAAGTTTGGGGTTTGATCTGAAATCAATAGGTGTGAGAAATTGCACAATTCAAGTTCAACGGCAGTTCGTTCCTAATTGGAGTGGTTCGTGTATTCCATACTTCTGGTGATTGGATTTCACCCAAAACTCACCAAATGACTCCTCCCACCATATTATGATGTTGCCCAAATTTTGGGTTCGATCCGAAATCAATAGGTGTGACAAATTTTACAATTTAAGTTCAATGGCAGTTCGTTCCTAATTTTAGTGGTTGGTGTATTCCATACTTCTAGCGATTGGATTTCACTCAAAACTCACCACATGACTCCTCCCACCATATTGTGATGTTGCCCAAGTTTTGGGCTCGATCCGAACTCAATTGTTGTTAGAAATTGGACAATTCAAGTTCAACGGCAGTTCGTTCCTAATTGGAGTGGTTGGTGTATTCCATACTTCTAGCGATTGGATTTCACTCAAAACTCACCAAATGACTCCTCCCACCATATTATGATGTTGTACAAGTTTGGGGTTCCTTCCGGAATCAATAGGTGTGAGAAATTGGACAATCCAAGTTCAAAAGCAGTTCGTTCCTAATTGGAGTGGTTGGTGTATTCCACACTTATAGCAATTGGATTTCACTCAAAACTCACCAAATGACTCCTCCCACCAGATTATGATGTTGCCCAAGTTTTGGGCTCGATCCGAAATCAATAGGTGTTCCAAATTGGACAATCCAAGTTCAACGGCAGTGCGTTCCTAATTGGAGTTGTTGGTCTATTCCATACTTCTAGCGATTGGATTTCACTCAAAACTCACCAAATGTCTCCTCCCACCATATTATGTTGTGGCCCAAGTTTTGGGCTCGATCCGAAATCAATAGGTGTGAGAAATTGGACAATTCAAGTTCAACGGCAGTTCGTTCCTAATTGGAGTGGTTGGTGTATTCCATACTCCTAGCGATTGGATTTCACTCAAAACACCCCAAATGACTCCTCCCACCGTATTATGATGTTGCACAAGTTTGGGGTTCGATCCGAAATCAATAGGTGTGAGAAATTGGACAATTCAAGTTCAACGGCAGTTCGTTCCTAATTGGAGGGGTTGGTGAATTCCATACTTCTAGCGATTGGATTTCACTCAAAACTCATCAAAAGACTCCTCCCACCATATTATGTTGTTGCCCAAGTTTTGGGCTCGATCCGAAATCAATAGGTGTGAGAAATTGGACAGTTCAAGTTCAACGGCAGTTCGTTCCTAATTGGAGTGGTTGGTGTATTCCATACTTCTAGCGATTGGACTCAAAACTCACCAAATGACTCCTCCCACCATATTATGATGTTGCCCGGGTTTTAGGCTCGATCCGAAATCAATAGGTCTTCCAAATTGGACAATTCAAGTTCAACGGCAGTTCGTTCCTAATTAGGGTGGTTGGTGTATTCCATACTTCTAGTGATTGGATTTCACTCAAAACTCACCAAATGACTCCTCCCACCATATTATGATGTTGCCCAAGTTTTCGGCTCGATCCTAAATCAATAGGTGTTCCAAATTGGACAATTCAAGTTCAACGGCAGTTCGTTCCTAATTGGAGTGGTTCGTGTATTCCATACTTCTAGCGATTGGATTTCACTCAAAACTCACCAAATGACTCCTCCCACCATATTATGATGTTGCCTAGGTTTTGGGCTCGATCCGAAATCAATTGGTGTTCCAAATTGGACAATTCAAGTTCAACGGCAGTTCGTTCCTAATTGGAGTGGTTGGTGTATTCCATACTTCTTGCGATTGGATTTCACTCAAAACTCACCAAATGACTCCTCCCACCATATTATGATGTTGCCAAAATTTTGGGCTCGATCCGAAATCAATAGGTGTGAGAAATTGGACAATTTATGTTCAACGGCAGTTCGTTCCTAATTGGAGTGGTTGGTGTATTCCATGCTTCTAGCGATTGGATTTCACTCAAAACTCACCAAATGACTCCTCCCCCCATATTATGATGTTGCACAAGTTTGGGGTTCCATCCGGAATCAATAGGTGTGAGAAATTGGACAATCCAAGTTCAACGGCAGTTCGTTCCTAATTGGAGTGGTTGGTGTATTCCACACTTATAGCAACTGGATTTCACTCAAAACTCACCAAATGACACCTCCCACCGTATTATGATGTTGCACAAGTTTGGGGTTTGATCCGAAATCAATCGGTGTGAGAAATTGGACAATTCAAGTTCAACGGCAGTTCGTTCCTAATTGGAGTGGTTGGTGTATTCCATACTTCTAGCGATTGGATTTCACTTAAAATTCCCCAAATGACTCCTCCCACCATATTATGATGTTGCCCACGTTTTGGGCTCGATCCCAAAACAATAGGTGTTCCAAATTGGACAATCCAAGTTCAACGGCAGTTTGTTCCTAATTGGAGTGGTTGGTGTATTCCATACTTCTAGCGATTGGAATTCACTCAAAATTCCCCAAATGACTCCTCCCACCGTATTATGATGTTGCACAAGTTTGGGGTTCGATCCGAACTCAATAGGTGTGAGAAATTGGACAATTCAAGTTCAACGACAGTTCGTTCCTAATTGGAGTGGTTGGTGTATTCCATACTTCTAGCGATTGGATTTCACTTAAAACTCACCAAATGACTCCTCCCACCATATCATGATGTTGCCCAAGTTTGGGGCTTGATCCGAAATCAATAGGTGTGAGAAATTGGACAATTCAAGTTCAACGACAGTTCGTTCCTAATTGGAGTGGTTGGTGTATTCCATACTTCTACCGATTGGATATCACTCAAAACTCACCAAATGACTCCTGCCACCATATTATGATGTTGCCCAAGTTTTGGGCTCAATCCGAAATCAATAGGTGTTCCAAATTGGACAATTCAAGTTCAACGGCAGTTCGTTCCTAATTGGAGTGGTTGGTGTATTCCATACTTCTAGCGATTGGATTTCACTCAAAACTCACCAAATGACTGCTTCCAACATATTATGTTGGTGCCCAAGTTTTGGGCTCGACCCGAAATCAATAGGTGTGAGAAATTGGACAATTCAACTTCAACGGCAGTTCTTTCCTAATTGGAGTGGTTGGTGTATTCCATACTTCTAGCGATTGGATTTCACTCAAAACTCACCAAATGACTCCTCCCACCATATTATGATGTTGCCCAAATTTGGGGCTCGACCCGAAATCAATAGGTGTGAGAAATTGGACAATTCAAGTTCAACGGCAGTTCGTTCCTAATTGGAGTGGTTGGTGTATTCCATACTTCTAGGGATTGGATATCACTCAAAACTCACCAAATGACTCCTCCCACCATATTATGATGTTGCCCAAGTTTTGGGCTCGATCCGAAATCAATAGGTGTTCCAGATTGGACAATTCAAGTTCAACGGCAGTTCCTTCCTAATTGGAGTGGTTGGTGTATTCCATACTTCTAGCGATTGGATTTCACTTAAAACTCACCAAATGACACCTCCCACCATATTATGATGTTGCCCAAGTTTGGGGATTGATCCGAAATCAATAGGTGTGAGAAATTGGACAATTCAAGTTCAACGACAGTTCGTTCCTAATTGGAGTGGTTGGTGTATTCCATACTTCTAGCGATTGGATATCACTCAAAACTCACCAAATGACTCCTCCCGCCATATTATGATGTTGCCCAAGTTTGGGGCTCGACCCGAAATCAATAGGTGTTAGAAATTGGACAATTCAAGTTCAACGACAGTTCGTTCCTAATTGGAGAGGTTGGTGTTTTCCATACTTCTAGCGATTGGATATCACTCAAAACTCACCAAATGACTCCTCCCACCATATTATGATGTTGCCCAAGTTTTGGGCTCGATCCGAAATCAATAGGTGTTCCAGATTGGACAATTCAAGTTCAACGGCAGTTCCTTCCTAATTGGAGTGGTTGGTGTATTCCATACTTCTAGCGATTGGATTTCACTCAAAACTCACCAAATGACTCCTCCCACCATATTATGATGTTGCACAAGTTTGGGGTTCCATCCGGAATCAATAGGTGTGAGAAATTGGACAATCCAAGTTCAACAGCAGTTCGTTCCTAATTGGAGTGGTTGGTGTATTCCACACTTATAGCAATTGCATTTCACTTAAAACTCACCAAATGACTCCTCCCACCATATTATGATGTTGCCCAAGTTTGGGGCTTGATCCGAAATCAATAGGTGTGAGAAATTGGACAATTCAAGTCCAACGACAGTTCGTTCCTAATTGGAGTGGTTGGTGTATTCCATACTTCTAGCGATTCAAAACTGACCAAATGACTCCTCCCACCGTATTATGATGTTGGCCACGTTTTGAGCTCGATCCGAAATCAATAGGTGTTCCAAATTGGACAATTCAAGTTCAACGGCAGTTCGTTCCTAATTGGAGTGGTTGGTGTATTCCGTACTTCTAGCGATTGGATTTCACTCAAAACCCACCAAATGAGTCCTCCCACCATATTATGATGTTGTACAAGTTTGGGGTTCCATCCGGAATCAATAGGTGTGAGAAATTGGACAATCCAAGTTCAAAAGCAGTTCGTTCCTAATTGGAGTGGTTGGTGTATTCCACACTTATAGCAATTGGATTTCACTCAAAACTCACCAAATGACTCCTCACACCAGATTATGATGTTGCCCAAGTTTTGGGCTCGATCCGAAATCAATAGGTGTTCCAAATTGGACAATTCAAGTTCGACGGCAGTTCGTTCCTAATTGGAGTGGTTGGTGTATTCCATACTTCTAGCGATTGGATTTCACTCAAAACTCACCAAATGACTCCACCCACAATATTATGATGTTGCCCAAGTTTTGGGCTCGATCCGAAATCAATGGGTGTGAGAAATTGGACAATTCAAGTTCAACGGCAGTTCATTTCTAATTGGAGTGGTTGGTGTATTCCATACTTCTAGCGATTGGATTTCACTCAAAACTCACCAAATGACTCCTCCCACCAATTATGATGTTGCCCAAATTTTGGGCTCGATCCGAAATCAATAGGTGTGAGAAATTGGACAATTTAAGTTCAACGGCAGTTCGTTCCTACTTGGAGTGGTTGGTGTATTCCATACTTCTAGCGATTGGATTTCACTCAAAACTCACCAAATGACTCCTCCCCCCGTATTATGACGTTGCACAAGTTTGGGGTTCCATCCGGAATCAATAGGTGTGAGAAATTGGACAATCCAAGTTCAACGGCAGTTCGTTCCTAATTGGGGTGGTTGGTGTATTCCACACTTATAGCAACTGGATTTCACTCAAAACTCCCCAAATGACTCCTCCCACCATATTATGTTGTTGCCCAAGTTTTGGGCTCGATCCGAAATCAATAGGTGTGAGAAATTGGACAATTCATGTTCAACGGCAGTTCGTTCCTAATTGGAGTGGTTGGTGTATTCCATACTTCTAGCGATTGGATTTCACTCAAAACTCACCAAATGACTCCTCCCAGCATATTATGATGTTGCCCAGGTTTTGGGCTCGACCCGAAATCAATAGGTGTTCCAAATTGGACAATTCAAGTTCAACGGCAGTTCGTTCCTAATTGTGGTGGTTGGTGTATTCCATACTTCTAGCGATTGGATTTCACTCAAAACTCACCAAATGACTCCTCCCACAATATTATGATGTTGCCCAAGTTTTGGGCTCGATCCGAAATCAATAGGTGTGAGAAATTGGACAATTTATGTTCAACGGCAGTTCGTTCCTAATTGGAGTGGTTGGTGTATTCCATGCTTCTAGCGATTGGATTTCACTCAAAACTCACCAAATGACTCCTCCCCCCATATTATGATGTTGCACAAGTTTGGGGTTCCATCCGGAATCAATAGGTGTGAGAAATTGGACAATCCAAGTTCAACGGCAGTTCGTTCCTAATTGGAGTGGTTGGTGTATTTCACACTTATAGCAACTGGATTTCACTGAAAACTCACCAAATGACTCTTCCCACCGTATTACGATGTTGCACAAGTTTGGGGTTTGATCCGAAATCAATAGGTGTGAGAAATTGGACAATTCAAGTTCAACGGCAGTTCGTTCCTAATTGGAGTGGTTGGTGTATTCCATACTTCTAGCAATTGGATTTCACCCAAAACCCTCCAAATGACTCCCCGCACCATATTATGATGTTGCCCAAATTTTGGGCTCGATCCGAAATCAATAGGTGTGAGAAATTGGACAATTTAAGTTCAACGGCAGTTCGTTCCTAATTTTAGTGGTTGGTGTATTCCATACTTCTAGCGATTGGATTTCACTCAAAACTCACCAAATGACTCCTCCCCCCATATTATGATGTTTTACAAGTGTGGGGTTCCATCCGGAATCAATAGGTGTGAGAAATTGGACAATCCAAGTTCAACGGCAGTTCGTTCCAAATTGGAGTGGTTGGTGTATTCCATACTTCTAGCGATTGGATTTCACTCAAAACTCACCAAATGACTCCTCCCACCATATTATGATGTTGCCCAAGTTTTGGGCTCGGTCCCAAAACAATAGGTGTTCCAAATTGGACAATTCAAGTTCAACGGCAGTTCGTTCCTAATTGGAGTGGTTGGTGAATTCCATACTTCTAGCGATTGGATTTCACTCAAAACTGACCAAATGACTCCTCCCACCATATTATGATGTTGCCCAAGTTTTGGGCTCGATCCGAAATCAATAGGTGTACCAAATTGGACAATTCAAGTTCAACGGCAGTTCGTTCCTAATTGGGGTGGTTGGTGTATTCCACACTTATAGCAATTGGATTTCACTCAAAACTCACCAAATGACTCCTCCCACCAGATTATGATGTTGCCCAAGTTTTGGGCTCGATCCGAAATCAATAGGTGTTCCAAATTGGACAATCCAAGTTCAACGGCAGTGCGTTCCTAATTGGAGTTGTTGGTCTATTCCATACTTCTAGCGATTGGATTTCACTCAAAACTCACCAAATGTCTCCTCCCACCATATTATGTTGTGGCCCAAGTTTTGGGCTCGATCCGAAATCAATAGGTGTGAGAAATTGGACAATTCAAGTTCAACGGCAGTTCGTTCCTAATTGGAGTGGTTGGTGTATTCCATACTCCTAGCGATTGGATTTCACTCAAAACACCCCAAATGACTCCTCCCACCGTATTATGATGTTGCACAAGTTTGGGGTTCGATCCGAAATCAATAGGTGTGAGAAATTGGACAATTCAAGTTCAACGGCAGTTCGTTCCGAATTGGAGTGGTTGGTGTATTCCATACTTCTAGCGATTGGATATCACTAAAAACTCACCAAATGACTCATCCCACCATATTATGATGTTGCCCAAGTTTTGGGCTCAATCTGAAATCAATAGGTGTTCCAAATTGGACGATTCAAGTTCAACAGCAGTTCGTTCCTAATTGGAGTGGTTGGTGTATTCCATACTTCTAGCGATTGGATTTCACTCAAAACTCACCAAATGACTCCTCCCACAATATTATGATGTTGCCCAAGTTTTGGGCTCGATCCGAAATCAATAGGTGTGAGAAATTGGACAATTTATGTTCAACGGCAGTTCGTTCCTAATTGGAGTGGTTGGTGTATTCCATGCTTCTAGCGATTGGATTTCACTCAAAACTCACCAAATGACTCCTCCCCCCATATTATGATGTTGCACAAGTTTGGGGTTCCATCCGGAATCAATAGGTGTGAGAAATTGGACAATCCAAGTTCAACGGCAGTTCGTTCCTAATTGGAGTGGTTGGTGTATTCCACACTTATAGCAACTGGATTTCACTCAAAGCTCACCAAATGACTCCTCCCACCGTATTATGATGTTGCACAAGTTTGGGGTTTGATCCGAAATCAATCGGTGTGAGAAATTGGACAATTCTAGTTCAACGGCAGTTCGTTCCTAATTGGAGTGGTTGGTGTATTCCATACTTCTAGCGATTGGATTTCACTCAAAACTCACCAAATGACTCCTCCCACCATATTATGATGTTGCCCAAGTTTTGGGCTCGGTCCCAAAACAATAGGTGTTCCAAATTGGACAATTCAAGTTCAACGGCAGTTCGTTCCTAATTGGAGTGGTTGGTGAATTCCATACTTCTAAAGATTGGATTTCACTCAAAACTGACCAAATGACTCCTCCCACCATATTATGATGTTGCCCAAGTTTTGGGCTCGATCCGAAATCAATAGGTGTACCAAATTGGACAATTCAAGTTCAACGGCAGTTCGTTCCTAATTGGAGTGGTTGGTGTATTCCATACTTCTAGCGATTGGATTTCACTTAAAACTCACCAAATTACTCCTCCCACCATATTATGATGTTGCCCAAGTTTGGGGCTTGATCCGAAATCAATAGGTGTGAGAAATTGGACAATTCAAGTTCAACGGCAGTTCGTTCCGAATTGGAGTGGTTGGTGTATTCCATACTTCTAGCGATTGGATATCACTAAAAACTCACCAAATGACTCATCCCACCATATTATGATGTTGCCCAAGTTTTGGGCTCAATCTGAAATCAATAGGTGTTCCAAATTGGACAATTCAAGTTCAACAGCAGTTCGTTCCTAATTGGAGTGGTTGGTGTATTCCATGCTTCTAGCGATTGTATTTCACTCAAAACTCACCAAATGACTCCTCCCCCCATATTATGATGTTGCACAAGTTTGGGGTTCCATCCGGAATCAATAGGTGTGAGAAATTGGACAATCCAAATTCAACGGCAGTTCGTTCCTAATTGGAGTGGTTGGTGTATTCCACACTTATAGCAACTGGATTTCACTCAAAGCTCACCAAATGACTCCTCCCACCGTATTATGATGTTGCACAAGTTTGGGGTTTGATCCGAAATCAATCGGTGTGAGAAATTGGACAATTCTAGTTCAACGGCAGTTCGTTCCTAATTGGAGTGGTTGGTGTATTCCATACTTCTAGCGATTGGATTTCACTTAAAACTCACCAAATGACTCCTCCCACCATATTATGATGTTGCCCAAGTTTGGGGCTTGATCCGAAATCAATAGGTGTGAGAAATTGGACAATTCAAGTTCAACGACAGTTCGTTCCGAATTGGAGTGGTTGGTGTATTCCATACTTCTAGCTATTGGATATCACTAAAAACTCACCAAATGACTCCTCCCACCATATTATGATGTTGCCCAAGTTTTGGGCTCAATCTGAAATCAATAGGTGTTCCAAATTGGACAATTCAAGTTCAACAGCAGTTCGTTCCTAATTGGAGTGGTTGGTGTATTCCATACTTCTAGCGATTGGATTTCACTCAAAACTCACCAAATGACTCCTCCCAACATATTATGTTGTTGCCCAAGTTTTGGGCTCGACCCGAAATCAATAGGTGTAAGAAATTGGACAATTCAACTTCAACGGCAGTTCGTTCCTAATTGGAGTGGTTGGTGTATTCCATACTTCTAGCGATTGGATTTCACTCAAAACTCACAAAATGACTCCTCCCACCATATTATGATGTTGCCCAAGTTTGGGGCTCGATCCGAAATCAATAGGTGTTCCAAATTGGACAATAGTTCAACGGCAGTTCGTTCCTAATTGGAGTGGTTGGTGTATTCCATACTTCTAGTGATTGAATTTCACTCAAAACTCCCCAAACGACTCCACCCAACATATTATGATGTTGCCCAAGTTTTGGGCTCGACACGAAATCAATAATTGTGAGAAATTGGACAATTCAAGTTCAACGACAGTTCGTTCCTAATTGGAGTCGTTGGTGTATTCCATACTTCTAGCGATTGGATTTCACTCAAAACCCACCAAATGAGTCCTCCCACCATATTATGATGTTAACCAAGTTTTGGGCTCGATCCGAAATCAATACGTGTGAGAAATTGGACAATTCCAGTTCAACGGCAGTTCGTTCCTAATAGGAGTGGTTGGTGTATTCCATACTTCTAGCAATTGGATATCACTCAAAACTCACCAAATGACTCCTCCCACCATATTATGATGTTGCCCAAGTTCTGGGCTCAATCCGAATTCAATAGGTGTTCCAAATTGCACAATTCAAGTTCAACGGCAGTTCGTTCCTAATTGGAGTGGTTGGTGTATTCCATACTTCTAGCTATTGGATATCACTAAAAACTCACCAAATGACTCCTCCCACCATATTATGATGTTGCCCAAGTTTGGGGCTTGATCCGAAATCAATAGGTGTGAGAAATTGGACAATTCAAGTTCAACGACAGTTCGTTCCGAATTGGAGTGGTTGGTGTATTCCATACTTCTAGCTATTGGATATCACTAAAAACTCACCAAATGACTCCTCCCACCATATTATGATGTTGCCCAAGTTTTGGGCTCAATCTGAAATCAATAGGTGTTCCAAATTGGACAATTCAAGTTCAACAGCAGTTCGTTCCTAATTGGAGTGGTTGGTGTATTCCATGCTTCTAGCGATTGTATTTCACTCAAAACTCACCAAATGACTCCTCCCACCATATTATGATGTTAACCAAGTTGTGGGCTCGATCCGAAATCAATAGGTGTGAGAAATTGGACAATTCAAGTTCAACGGCAGTTCGTTCCTAATTGGAGTGGTTGGTGTATTCCATACTTGTAGCGATTGGATTTCACTCAAAAGTTACCAAATGACTCCTCCCACCATATTATTATGTTGCCCAAGTTTGGGGCCCGATCTGAAATCAATAGGTGGGTGAAATTCGACAATTCAAGTTCAACGGCAATTCGTTCCTAATTGGAGTGGTTGGTGTATTCGATACTTCTAGCGATTGGATTTCAATCAAAACTCACCAATTGACTCCTCCCACCATATTATCATGTTCCCCAGGTTTTGGGCTCGATCCGAAATCAATAGGTTTGAGAAATTGGACAATTCAAATTCAACGGCAGTTCGTTCCTAATTGGAGTGGTTGGTGAATTCCATACTTCTAGCGATTGGATTTCACTCAAAACTCACCAAATGACTCCTCCCACCATATTATGATGTTGCCCAAGTTCTGGGCTCTATCCGAAATCAATAGGTATTCCAAATTCGACAATTCAAGTTCAACGGCAGTTCGTTCCTAATTGGAGTGGTTGGTGTATTCCATACTTTTAGCGATTGCATTTCACTCAAAACTCACTAAATGACTCCTCCCACCATATTACGTTGTTCTCCAAGTTTTGGTCTCGATCCGAAATCAATAGGTGTGAGAAATTGGACAATTCAAGTTCAACGGCAGTTCGTTCCTAATTGGAGTGGTTGGTGTATTCCATACTTCTAGCGATTGGATTTCACCCAAAACTCACCAAATGACTCCTCCCACCATATTATGATGTTGCCCAAGTTTTCGGCTCGATCCGAAATCAATAGGTGTAAGAAATTGGACAATTCGAGTTCAAAGGAAGTTTGTTCCAAATTGGAATGGTTGGGGTAATTCATAGTTCTGGCGATTGGATTTCACTCAAAACACCCCAAATGACTCCTCCCACCATACTATTATGTTGCCCAAGTTTGGGGCCCGATCTGAAATCATTAGGTGGGTGAAATTCGACAATTCAAGTTCAACGGCAGTTCGTTCCTAATTGGAGTGGTTGGTGTATTCGATACTTCTAGCGATTGGATTTCACTCAAAACTCACCAAATGACTCCTCCCAGGATATTATGATGTTGCCCAAGTTTTGGGCTCGATCCGAAATCAATAGGTGTGAGAAATTGGACAATTCAAGTTCAAAGGAAGTTCGTTCCAAATTGGAGTGGTTTTGGCAATTCATAGTTCTTTGGATTGGATTTCACTCAAAACACACCAAATGACTCCTCCCACCATATGATGATGTTGCCCAATTTTTGGGCTCGTTCCGAAATCAATAGGTGTGAGAAATTGGACAATTCAAGTTCAAAGGAAGTTCGTTCCAAATTGGAGTGGTTGGGGTAATTCATAGTTCTTTGGATTGTCTTTCACTCAAAACTCACCAAATGACTCCTCCCACCATATTATGATGTTGCCCAAGTTTTGGTCTCGATCCGAAATTAATAGGTGCGAGAAATTGGACAATTCAAGTTAAAACGCAGTTCGTTCCTAATCGGAGTGGTTGATGTATTCCATACTTCTAGCGATTGGATTTCACTCAAAACTCACCAAATGACTCCTCCCACCATATTATGACGTTGCCCAAGTTTTGGACTCGATCCGAAATGAATAGGTGCGAGAAATTGGACAATTGAAGTTCAAAGGCATTACGTTCCTAATTGGAGTGGTTGGTGTATTCGATACTTCAAGCGATTGGATTTCACTCAAAACTCACCAAATGACTCCTCCCACCATATTATCTTGTTCCCCAGGTTTTGGGCTCGATCCGAAATCAATAGGTTTGAGAAATTGGACAATTCAAATTCAACGGCAGTTCGTTCCTAATTAGAGTGGTTGGTGTATTACATACTTCTAGCGATTGGATTTCATTCAAAACTCACCAAATGACTCCTCCCACCATATTATGATGTTGCCCAAGTTCTGGGCTCGATCCGAAATCAATACGTATTCCAAATTCGACAATTCAAGTTCAACGGCAGTTCGTTCCTAATTGGAGTGGTTGGTGTATTCATTACTTTTAGCGATTGGATTTCACTCAAAACTCACTAAATGACTCCTCCCACCATATTACGATGTTCTCCAAGTTTTGGTCTCGATCCGAAATCATTAGGTGGGTGAAATTCGACAATTCAAGTTCAACGGAAGTTCGTTCATAATTGGAGTGGTTGGTGTATTCGATACTTCTAGCGATTGGATTTCACTCAAAACTCACCATATGACTCCTCCCACCATATTATCATGTTCCCCAAGTTTTGGGCTCGATCCGAAGTCAATAGGTGTGAGAAATTGGACAATTCAAGTTCAACGGCAGTTCGTTCCTAATTGAAGTGGTTGGTGTATTCCATACTTCTAGCGATTGGATTTCTCCCAAAACTCACCAAATGACTCCTCCCACCATATTATCATGTTGCCCAAGTTTTGGGCTCGAACCGAAATCAATAGGTGTGAGAAATTGGACAATTCAAGTTCAAAGGCAATTCGTTCGAAATTGGAGTGGTTGGGGTAATTCATAGTTCTGGCGATTGGATTTCACTCAAAACATACCAAATGACTCCTCCCACCATATTATGATGTTGCCGAAGTTTTGGGCTCGATCCGAAATCAATCGGTGTGAGAGATTGGACAATTCAAGTTCAACGGCAGTTCGTTCCTAATCGGAGTAGTTGGTGTATTCCATACTTCAAGCGATTGGATTTCACTCAAAAGTCACCAAATGACTCCTCCCACCATATTATGGTGTTGCCCAAGTTTGGGGCTCGATCCTAAATCAATAGGTGTGAGAAATTGGACAATTCAAGTTCAACGGCAATTCATTCCTAATTGGAGTGGTTGGTGTATTCCGTACTTCTGGCGATTGGATTTTGACTCAAAACTCACCAAATGACTCCACCCACCATATTATGATGTTGCCCACGTTTTGGGCACGATCCGAAATCTATATGTGTGAGAAATTGGACAATTCAAGTTCAACGACAGTACGTTCATAACTGGCGTGGTTTTTGTATTCCATACTTCTAGCGGTTGGATTTCACTCAAATAGGTGTAAGAAATTGGACAATTCAAGTTCAAAGGCAGTTCGTTCGAAATTGGAATGGTTGGGGAAATTCATAGTTCTGGCGATTGGATTTCACTCAAAACACCCCAAATGACTCCTCCCACCATATTATTATGTTGCCCAAGTTTGGGGCCCGATCTGAAATCATTAGGTGGGTGAAATTCGACAATTCAAGTTCAACGGAAGTTCGTTCATAATTGGAGTGGTTCGTGTATTCGATACTTCTAGCGATTGGATTTCACTCAAAACTCACCAAATGACTCCTCCCACCATATTATCATGTTCCCCAAGTTTTGGGCTCAATCCGAAGTCAATAGGTTTGAGAAATTGGACAATTCAAGTTCAACGGCAGTTCGTTCCTAATTGGAGTGGTTGGTGTATTACATACTTCTAGCGATTGGATTTCACTCAAAACTCAACAAATGACTCCTCCCACCATATTATGATGTTGCCCAAGTTTTGGGCTCGATTCGAAATCAATAGGTGTAAGAAATTGGAAAATTCAAGTTCAACGGCAGTTCGTTCCAATTTGGAGTAGTTGGTGTATTCCATAGTTCTGGCGATTGGATTTCATTCAAAACTCACCAAATGACTCCTCCCACGATATTATGATGTTGCCCAAGTTTTGGGCTCGATCCGAAATCAATAGGTGTGAGAAATTGGACAATTCAAGTTCAAAGGAAGTTCGTTCCAAATTGGAGTGGTTGGGGTAATTCATAGTTCTTTGGATTGGATTTCACTCAAAACACACCAAATGACTCCTCCCACCATATTATGATGTTGCCCAACTTTTGGGCTCGATCCGAAAACAATAGGTGTGAGAAATAGGACAATTCAAGTTCAAAGGAAGTTCGTTCCAAATTGGAGTGGTTGGGGTAATTCATAGTTCTTTGGATTGGATTTCACTCAAAACACACCAAATGACTCCTCCCACCATATTATGATGTTGCCCAACTTTTGGGCTCGATCCGAAATCAATAGGTGTGAGAAATAGGACAATTCAAGTTCAAAGGAAGTTCGTTCCAAATTGGAGTGGTTGGGGTAATTCATAGTTCTTTGGATTGGATTTCACTCAAAACTCACCAAATGACTCCTCCCACCATATTATGATGTTGCCCAAGTTTTGGTCTCGATCCGAAATCAATAGGTGCGAGAAATTGGACAATTCAAGTTCAAAGGCAATACGTTCCTAATTGGAGTGGTTGGTGTATTCCATAGTTCTAGTGATTGGATTTCACTCAAAACTCACCAAATTACTCCTCCCACCATAGTATGATGTTGCCCAAGTTTTGGGCTCGATCTGAAATCAGTAGGTGTGAGAAATTGGACAATTCAAGTTCAACGGCACTTCGTTCCTAATTGGAGTGGTTGGTGTATTCCATATTCGAGTGATTGGGGTAATTCATAGTTCTGGCGATTGGATTTCACCCAAAACACACCAAATGACTCCTCCCTCCATATTATGTTGTTGCCCAAGTTTTGGGCTCGATCCGAAATCAATAGGTGTGAGAAATTGGACAATTCAAGTTCAACGGCAGTTCGTTCCTAATTGGAGTGGTTGGTGTATTCCATACTTCTAGCGATTGGATTTCACTCAAAACTCACCAAATGACACCTCCCACCATAGTATGATGTTGACCAAGTTTTGGGCTCGATCCGAAATCAACAGGTGTAAGAAATTGGACAATTCAAGTTCAAAGGCAATACGTTCCAAATTGGAGAGGTTGGGGTAATTCATAGTTCTGGCGATTGGATTTCACTCAAAAGACACCAAATGACTCCTCCCCCCATATTATGATGTTGCCCAAGTTTTGGGCACGATCCGAAATCAATAGGTGTGAGAAATTGGACAATTCAAGTTCAACGGCAGTTCGTTCCTAATTGGAGTGGTTGGTGTATTCAATACTTCTAGCGACTGGATTTCACTCAAAACTCACGAAATGACTCCTCGAACCATATTATGATGTTGCCCAAGTTTTGGGATCTATTCGGAATCAATAGGTGTGAAAAATTGGACAATTCAAGTTCAACGGCAGTTCGTTCCTAACTGGAGTGGTTGGTGTATTCCATACTTCTAGCGATTTAATTTCACTCAAAACTCACCAAATCACTCCTCCCACCATATTATGATGTTGCCCTAGTGTTGGGCTAGATCCGAAATCAATAGGTGTAAGAAATTGGACAATTCAAGTTCAACGGCAGTTCGTTCCTAATTGGAGTGGTTGGTGTATTCCATACTTCTAGCGATTGGATTTCACTCAAAACTCACCAAATGACACCTCCCACCATAGTATGATGTTGACCAAGTTTTGGGCTCGATCCGAAAAAAAACAGGTGTAAGAAATTGGACAACTCAATTTCAAAGGCAATTCGTTCCAAATTGGAGTGGTTGGGGTAATTCATAGTTCTGGCGATTGGATTTCACTCAAAACATACCAAATGACTCCTCCCACCATATTTTGATGTTGCCCAAGTTTGGAGCACGATCCAAAACCAATAGGTGTGAGAAATTGGACAATTCAAGTTCAACGGCAATTCGTTCCTAATTGGAGTGGTTGGTGTATTCATTACTTCTAGCGATTGGATTTCACTCAAAACTCACCAAATGACTCGTCCCACCATATTATGATGTTGCTCAAGTTTTGGGATCGATCCGAAATCAATAGGTGTGAGAAATTGAACAATTCAAGTTCAACGGCAGTTCGTTCCTAACTGGAGTGGTTGGTGTATTCCATATTTCTGGCGATTGGATTTCACTCAAAACTCACCAAATGACTCCTCCCACCATGTTATGATGTTGCCCAAGTTTGGGGCTTGATCCTAAATCAATAGGTGTGAGAAATTGGACAATTCAAGTTCAACGGCAATTCGTTCTTAATTGGAGTGGTTGGTGTATTCCATATTTCTGGCGATTGGATTTCACTTCAAACTCACCAAATGACTCCTCCCACCATATTATGATGTTGCCCAAGTTTGGGGCTTGATCCTAAATCAATAGGTGAGAAATTTGACAATTCAAGTTCAACGGCAGTTCGTTCCTAATTGGAGTGGTTATTGTTTTCCACACTTCTAGCGATTGGATTTCTCTCAAAACTCACCAAATGACTCCTCTCACCATATTATGATGTTCCCCAAGTTTTGGGCTAGATCCGAAATGAATAGGTGTAAGAAATTGGACAATTCAAGTTCAACGGCAGTTCGTTCCTAATGGGAGTGGTTGGTGTACTCCATATTTCTGGCGATTGGATTTCACTCAAAACTCACCAAATGACTCCTCCCACCATATTATGATGTTGCTCAAGTTTTCGGCTCGATCCGAAATCAGTAGGTGAAAGAAATTGCACAATTCAAGTTCAACGGCAGTTCGTTCCTAATTGGAGTGGTTGGTGTATTCCATAGTTCAGGCGATTGGATTTCACTCAAAACTCACCAAATGACTCCTCCCACCATATTATGATGTTGCCCAAGTTTTAGGCTCGATCCGAACTCAATAGGTGTAAGAAATTGGACAATTCAAGTTCAAAGGCAGTTCGTTCCAAATTCGAGTGGTTGGGTTAATTCATAGTTCTGGCAATTGGATTTCACCCAAAACACACCAAATGACTCCTCCCACCATATTATGATGTTTCCCAAGTTTTGGGCTGGATCCGAAATCAATAGGTGTGGGAAATTGGACAATTCAAGTTCAACGGCAGTTTGTTCCTAATTGGAGTGGTTGGTGTATTCCATACTTCTAGCGATTGGATTTCACTCAAAACTCACCAAATGACTCCGCCCACCATATTATGATGTTGCCCAAGTTTTGGGGTCGATCCGAAATCAACAGGTGTAAGAAATTGGAGAATTCAAGTTTAAAGGCAGTACGTTCCAAACTGGAGTGGTTGAGGTAATTCATAGTTCTGGCGATTGGATTTCACTCAAAACACACCAAACGACACCTCCCACCATATTATGTTGTTGCCCAAGTTTTGGGCTCGATTCGAAATCAATAGGTGTAAGAAATTGGACAATTCAAGTTCAACGACAGTTCGTTCCTAATTGGAGTTGTTGGTGTATTCCATAGTTCTGGAGATTGGATTTCACTCAAAACTCACCAAATGACTCCTCCCACCATATTATGATGTTGCCCAAGTTTTGGGCTCGATCCGAAATCAATAGGTGTTCCAAATTCGACAATTCAAGTTCAAAGGCAATACGTTCCAAATTGGAGAGGTTGGGGTAATTCATAGTTCTGGCGATTGGATTTCACTCAAAAGACACCAAATGACTCCTCCCCCCATATTATGATGTTGCCCAAGTTTTGGGCACGATCCGAAATCAATAGGTGTGAGAAATTGGACGATTCAAGTTCAACGGCAGTTCGTTCCTAATTGGAGTGGTTGGTGTATTCCATACTTCTAAAGATTGGATTTCACTCAAAACTCACCAAATGTCTCCTCCCACCATATTATGACGTTGCCCATGTTTTGGACTCGATCCGAAATCAATAGGTGTAAGAAATTGGACAATTCAAGTTCAACGACAGTTCGTTCCTAATTGGAGTTGTTGGTGTATTCCATAGTTCAGGCGATTGGATTTCACTCAAAACTCACCAAATGACTCCTCCCACCATATTATGACGTTGCCCATGTTTTGGACTCGATCCGAAATCAATAGGTGTGAGAAATTGGACGATTCAAGTTCAACGGCAGTTCGTTCCTAATTGGAGTGGTTGGTGTATTCCATACTTCTAAAGATTGGATTTCACTCAAAACTCACCAAATGTCTCCTCCCACCATATTATGACGTTGCCCATGTTTTGGACTCGATCCGAAATCAATAGGTGTAAGAAATTGGACAATTCAAGTTCAACGACAGTTCGTTCCTAATTGGAGTTGTTGGTGTATTCCATAGTTCAGGCGATTGGATTTCACTCAAAACTCACCAAATGACTCCTCCCACCATATTATGATGTTCCCCATGTTTTGGGCTCGATCCGAAATCAATAGGTGTAAGAAATTGGACAATTCAAGTTCAACGGCAGTTCGTTCCTAATTGGAGTGGTTGGTGTATTCCATACCTCTAGTGATTGGATTTCACTCAAAACTCACCAAATGACTCCTCCCACCATATTATGATGTTGCCCAAGTTTTGGGCTCGACCCGAAATCAATAGGTGTGAGAAATTGGACGATTTAAGTTCAAACGAAGTTCGTTCCAAAATGGAGTGGTTGGGGTAATTCATAGTTCTGGGGATTGGATTTCACTAAAAACACCCCAAATGACTCCTCCCACCATATTTTGATGTTGCCCAAGTTTTGGGCTCGATCCGAAATCAATAGGTGTAAGAAATTGGACATTTTAAATTCAACGGCAGTTCGTTCCTAATTGGAGTAGTTGGTGTATTCCATACTTCTAGCGATTGGATTTCACTCAAAACTGACCAAATGACTCCTCCCACCATATTGTCATGTTCCCCATGTTTTGGGCTCGATCCGAAATCAATAGGTGTAAGAAATTGGACAATTCAAGTTCAACGGCAGTTCGTTCCTAATTGGAGTGGTTGGTGTATTCCATACTTCTAGCGATTGGATTTCACTCAAAACTCACCAAATGACTCCTCCCACCATGTTATGATGTTGCCCAAGTTTTGGGCTCGATCCGAAATCAATAGGTGTAAGAAATTGGACAATTCAAGTTCAAAGGCAGTTCGTACCAGATTGGAGTGGTTAGGGTAATTCTTCGTTCTGGCGATTGGATTTCACTCAAAACTCACCAAATGACTCCTCCCAGCATATTATGAGGTTGCCCAAGTTTTGGGCTCGATCCGAAATAAATAGGTGTAAGAAATTGGACAATTCAATTTCAACGGAAGTTCGTTCCTAATGGGAGTGGTTGGTGTGTTCCACACTTCTAGCGATTGGATTTCACTCAAAACTCACCAAATCGCTCCCACCATATTATGATGTTGCCCATCTTTTGGGCTCGATCCGAAATCAATAGGTGTAAGAAATTGGACAATTCAAGTTCAACGGCAGTTCGTTCCTAATTGGAGTGGTTGGTGTATTCCATACTTCTAGCGATTGGATTTCACTCAAAACTCACCAAATGACTCCTCCCACCATATTATGATGTTCCCCATGTTTTGGCCTCGATCCGAAATCAATAGGTGTAAGAAATTGGACAATTCAAGTTCAAAGGCAATTCGTTCCAAATTGGAGTGGTTGTGGTAATTCATTGTTCTGGGGATTGGAGTTCACTCAAAACAGACCAAATGAATCCTCCCACCATATTATGATGTTGCCTAAGTTTTGGGCTCGATACGAAATCAATAGGTGTAAGAAATTGGACAATTGAAGTTCAACGGCAGTTCATTCCTAATTGGAGTGGTTGGTGTGTTCCACAGTTCTGGGGATTGGATTTCACTCAAAACTGACCAAATGAGTCCTCCCACCATATTATGATGTTGCCCAAGTTTTGGGATCCATCCGAAATCAATAGGTGTAAGAAATTGGGCAATTCAAGTTGAATGGCAGTTCGTTCCTAATTGGAGTGGTTGGTGTATTCCATAGTTCTGGGGATTGGATTTCACTCAAAACTGACCAAATGACTCCTCCCACCATATTATGATGTTCCCCAATTCTTGGGCTCGATCCGAAATCAATTGGTGTGAGAAATTGGACAATTCAAGTTCAACGGCAGTTCGTTCCTAATTGGAGTGGTTGGTGTATTCCACAGTTCTGGGGATTGGATTTCACTCAAAACTCACCAAATGACTCCTCCCACCATATTATGATGTTCCCCAAGTCTTGGGCTCGTCCGAAATCAATAGGTGTGAGAAATTGGACAATTCAAGTTCAACGGCAGTTCGTTCCTAATTGGAGTGGTTGGTGTATTCCATACTTCTAAAGATTGGATTTCACTCAAAACTCACCAAATGTCTCCTCCCACCATATGATGATGTTGCCCAAGTTTTGGGCTCGATCCGAAATCAATAGGTGTTCCAAATTGGACAATTCAAGTTCAACGGCAGTTCGTTCCTAATTGGAGTGGTTGGTGTATTCCATACTTCTAGCGATTGGATTTCACTCAAAACCCACCAAATGACTCCTCCCACCATATTATAATGTTGCCCAGGTTTTGGGCTCGATCCGAAATCAATAGGTGTAAGAAATTGGACAATTCAACTTCAACGGCAGTTCGTTCCAAGTTGGAGTGGTTGAGGTAATTCTTGGTTCTGGCGATTGGATTTCACTCAAAACTCACCAAATGACTCCTCCGACCATATTATGATGTTGCCCAAGTTTGGGGCTCGATCCGAAATCAATAGGTGTTCCAAATTGGACAATTCAAGTTCAACGGCAGTTCGTTCCTAATTGGAGTGGTTGGTGTCTTCCATACTTCTAGCGATTGGATTTCACTCAAAACTCAGCAAATGACTCCTCCCACAATATTATCATGTTGCCCAAGTTTTGGGCTCGATCTGAAATCTATAGGTGTAAGAAATTGGACAATTCAAGTTCAACGGCAGTTCGTTCCTAATTGGAGTGGTTAGTGTATTCAATACTTCTAGCGATTGGATTTCACTCAAAAGTCACCAAATGACTCCTCCCACCCTATTATGATGTTGCCCAAGTTTTGGGCTCAATCCGAAATCAACAGGTTTAAGAAATTGAACAATTCAAGTTCAACGGCAGTTCGTTCCTGATTGGAGTGGTTGGTGTATTCCGTACTTCTAGCGATTGGATTTCACTCAAAACTCACCGAATGACTCCTCCCACCATATTATGTTGTTCCCCAAGTTTTGGGCTCGATCCTAAATCAATAGGTGTTAGAAATTGGACAATTCAAGTTCAACGGCAGTTCGTTCCTAATTGGAGTGGTTGGTGTATTCCATACTTCATGTGATTAGATTTCACTCAAAACTCACCAAATGACTCCTCCCACCATATTATGATGTTTCCCAAGTTTTGGGCTCGATCCGAAATCAATAGGTGTGAGAAATTGGACAATTCTAGTTCAACGGCAGTTCGTTCCTAATTTTAGTGGTTGGTGTATTCCGTACTTCTAGCGATTGGATTTCACTCAAAACTCACCAAATGACTCCTCCCACCATATTATGATGTTGCCCATCTTTTTGGCTCGATCCGAAATCAATAGGTGTAAGAAATTGGACAATTCAAGTTCAACGGCAGTTCGTTCCTAATTGGAGTGGTTGGTGTATTCCGTACTTCTAGCGATTGGATTTCACTCAAAACTCACCAAATGACTCCTCCCACCATATTATGATGTTCCCCAAGTTTTGGGCTCGATCCGAAATCAATAGGTGTGAGAAATTGGACAATTCAAGTTCAACGGCAGTTCGTTCTTAATTGGAGTGGTTGGTGTATTCCATACTTCTAGCGATTGGATTTCACTCAAAACTCACCAAATGACTCCTCCCACCATATTATGATGTTGCCCATGTTTTGGGCTCGATCCGAAATCAATAGGTGTGAGAAATTGGACAATTCAAGTTCGAAGGCAATTCGTTCCAAATTGGAGTCGTTGGGGTAATTCTTCGTTCTGGCGATTGGATTTCACTCAAAACTCACCAAATGACTCCTCCCACCATATTATGATGTTGCCGATGTTTTAGGCTCAATCCGAAATAAATAGGTGTAAGAAATTGGACAATTCAAGTTCAACGGCAGTTCGTTCCTAATGGGAGTGGTTGGTGTGTTCCACACTTCTAGCGATTGGATTTCACTCAAAACTCACCAAATCGCTCCCACCATATTATGATGTTGCCCATCTTTTGGGCTCGATCCAAAATCAATATGTGTAAGAAATTGAACAATTCAAGTTCAACGGTAGTTCGTTCCTAATTGGAGTGATTGGTGTATTCCATACTTCTAGCGATTGGATTTCACTCAAAACTCCCCAAATGACTCCTCCCACCATATTATGATGTTCCCCAACTTTTGGGCTCGATCCGAAATCAATAGATATAAGAAATTGGACAATTCAAGTTCAACGGCAGTTCGTTCCTAATTGGAGTGGTTGTTGTATTCCACGGTTCTAGCGATTGGATTTCACTCAAAACTCTCCAAATGACTCCTCCCACCATATTATGATGTCGCCCAAGTTTTGGGCTCGATCCAAAATCAATAGATGTGAGAAATTGGACAATTCAAGTTCAACGGCAGTTCGTTCCTAATTGGCGTCGTAGGTGTATTCCATACTTCTAGCAATTGGATTTCACTCAAAACACACCAAATGACTCCTCCCACCATATTATGAGGTTGCCCAAGTTTTGGGATCGATTCGAAATCAATAGGTGTAAGAAATTGGACAATTCAAGTTCAAAGGCAGTTCATTGAAAATTGGAGTGGTTGGGGAAATTAACAGTTCTGGCGATTGGATTTCACTCAAAACACACCAAATGACTCCTCCCACCATAATATGATCTTGCCCAAGTTTGGGCTTGATCCGAAATCAATAGGTGTAAGAAATTGCACAATTCTGGTTCAACGGCAGTTCGTTCCGAATTGGAGTGGTTGGGGTAATTCATAGTTCTAGCGATCGGATTTCACTCAAAACACACCAAATGAATCCTCCCACCATATTACGATGTTGCCCAAGTTTTGGGCTCGATCCGAAATCAATAGGTGTGAGAAATTAGACAATTCAAGTTCAACGGCAGTTCCTAATTGGAGTGGTTGCTGTATTCCATACTTCTAGCGGTTGGATTTCACCCAAAACTCACCAAATGACTCCTCCCACCATATTATGATGTAGCCCAAGTTTTGGGCTCGATCCGAAATTAATAGGTATAAGAAATTGGACAATTTAAGTTCAAGGGCAGTTCGTTCCAAATTTGAGTGGTTGGGGAAATTCATATTATGATGTTGCCCAAGTTTGGGGCTCGATCCGAAATCAATAGGTGTAAGAAATTGGACAATTCAAGTTGAAAGGCAGTTCGTTCCAAATTGCTGTGGTTGGGGTAATTCATAGTTTTGGCGATTGGATTTCACTCAAAACACACCAAATCACTCCTCCCACCATATTATGATGTTGCCTAAGTTTTGGGCTCTATCCGAAATCAATAGCTGTAAGAAATTGGACAATTCAAATTCAAAGGCAGTTCGTTCCATATTTGAGTGGTTGGGGTAATTCATAGTTCTAGCGAATGGATTTCATTTAAAACACACCAAATGACTCCTCCCAACATATTATGATGTTGCCCAAGTTTTGGGCTCGATCCGAAATCAATAGTTGTGAGAAATTGGACAATTCAAGTTGAACGGCAGTTCGTTCCTAATTGGAGTGGTTGGTGTATTCCATACTTCTAGCGATTCGATTTCACTCAAAACTCACCAAATGACTCCTCCCACCATATTATGACGTTGCCCAAGTTTTGGGCTCGATCCGAAATCAATAGGTGTTTGAAATTGGACAATTCAAGTTCAAAGGCAATTCGTTCCGAATTTGAGTGGTTGGGGTAATTCATAGTTCTAGCGAATGGATTTCATTCAAAACACACCAAATGACTCCTCCCACCATATTATGATGTTGCCCAAGTTTTGGGCTCGATCCGAAATCAATAGGTGTAAGAAATTGGACAATTCAAGTTCAACGGCAGTTCGTTCCTAATTGGAGTGGTTGGTGTATTCCATACTCATCAAATGACTACTTCTACCATATTATGATGTTGCCTAAGTTTTGGGTTCGATCCGAAATCAATAGGTGTGAGAAATCGGACAATTCAAGTTCAACGGCAGTTCGTTCCTAATTGGAGTGGTTGTTGTAATTCATAGTTCTGGCGATTGGATTTCACTCAAAACTTACCAAATGACTCCTCCCACCATATTATGATGTTGCCCAAGCTTTGGGCTCGATCCGAAATGAATAGGTGTAAGAAATTGGACAATTCAAGTTCAAAGGCAGTTCGTTCCAAATTGGAGTGGTTGGGGTAATTCATAGTTCTAGCGATTGGATTTGACTCAAAACATACCAAATGACTCCTAATACGATATTAAGTGGTTGCCAAGTTTTGGGCTCGATCCGAAATCAATAGGTGTAAGAAATTGGACAATTCAAGTTTAAAGCCAGTTCGTTCCAAATTGGAGTGGTTGGGGTAACTCATAGTTCTGGCGATTGGATTCAACACAAAACACACCAAATGACTCCTCCCACCATATTATGATGTTGCCCAAGTTTTGGGCTCGTTCCGAAATCAATAGGTGTGAGAAATTGGACAATTCAAGTTCAACGGCAGTTCGTTCCAAAGTTGAGTGGTAGGGGTAATTCATAGTTCTAGCGATCGGCTCAAAACACACCAAATGACTCCTCCCACCATATTATGATGTTGCCCAAGTTTTGGACTCGATCCGAAATCAATAGGTGTAAGAAATTGGACAATTCATGACAAGACCCGACCCAAATTCCACTTTGGAATCCGAGTCGAACCCTGTGTGTGTCCGACACCTGGCGGGTGTCAGGCACAAATGACTAATTTGCCCTTCTTACTAAAATCCAAATTCTTTTTAGGTTTGACATCCGCCGAAAATTCGGCAGAGTCTCCTCTGTAAACTGAATCTTTTCCCAAATTTTCACCTGTTGGAAAGCATACATATAAAAAAGAAAACATCACAACCGCCAGCATGCTTTCAACGTACATCCAAACAACTTAACCAACTAACCGGCCTGAGGCCATACAGAAGATCTTTGGGCAAATCTTCAGAGCAACTAATTCAGAATTTAAGATAACAGTATAAATACAAAAAGAACTCCTACGTAGCGGAGGAGATGGATGGAGGAAAGTGATGGCGCTGTGGTGATGTCCCCGTACACGACTACTGCCTGGGGGCGCAAAACATTGAAAAACGTGAGTGGACAAAAATAAAGTTTTAGAACATAAGGTATCAACATACTAACCCCTCTGTTAAAACATTTAGAAAATTTAATCATATCCATGTTCAATATCCGTATGAAAATTCAGGCATGCAAATCCTCATACATATAGCTGAGCATATATTCAGTGAAACATTAACAAAATATCTGAGATTAATAAAGGGAAACAATTTCCTTCCACCTAGGTGTACCCATCATAAATCCGTCAATTCCATAATTTCCGTCAATTCCTCCTAGCAGGTCTCGGTAGCATAAAGTTACTCGAGCCGCATTCCTTGCAAGACTCAGAGGACACTTGGTCCACCCGAGCCGCATTCCTAGCACCACAAAGTTTGAGCGTCCCCGAACTTGTGGGCAATTGTCAAACGCACGCTGACTCATCTGAAGGCAACTGGGATGTCCTTGGACATCATTATAATCGAAAGCAACAATTTATCTGAAGGCAACATTTTTGGGTACCTATGGTGGTTTAAAAACAAAATACATGCCCTTCCTGGAAATTACCATTTTATTCCTCAACCAATCATTCAATATGATTAAAACCTCATTTCGTACTTTCCAAGCCATTTGCATTTAAATATAATAACATATAATCGAGAACATATATATAATTTCATTATTCTTGCTCGGAAAGTAATAGCCATAAATAAATCCTTCAAGATCAAATATTGAAACTTTAATAACATAAAATCCATTTATAAAACAAAAGTCCACTCACTGTGCGTCCGAGTTGCTCTGACCCTTTGAGGGTCCCTCCTTTGAATCAGCTGGTACCCGAGTACCTATTTAAGCCATCATAAATATTAAATCAATAAAATTGCTCAACACAATAATTTAATTTAAAGCCCTGACCCCCGGCTTCTAAAAGTGCGTGTACTAGTTTAAGACCATTCTTATCGAGTACGCTGAACCGGTGTACCATAATCCTTGAATCTTTCTGCAATGCACAAAGAATTCCCCCTAGGAGTAAAACTCCCAAACAACACTTGATAACGAGAGAGGAGTTTGTTTCAGTTATACTCTGTCCGAGAGGTCTAAACTTATTGAATAACCACTAATGTTGGATATGTTGTAGAAAACAGGAAACTGAACAACTTTCAAGAAGAAACCTTGGTCATCTGAACAAAGGAAATCGACATCCAAGAGTGAGTAAGGTGCTGTAGCATTTAAACAGCAGACTAGAGGACTTACTAACTTTGAACAAGGTTTCAGATGGTTATAGAACTTAAATTGCTGTGAATTTTGGATATGTCATATTTCTATAACTAAGGAACAACCTGTATGAAGAAAGTGTTGTCGACTGATCAATAGAAATTAACACACAAGAAAGAATTCGAGCCTACCTCAATACAGCAGAACAAAATAAGTAGGCAACACTTCAACCAGCCTTGAGATGACTACAATTCTTGGATGAAGCTCCAATTTTGACAGATTATAGCCAAGACAAAGACGAACAACTTTGATGAAAGGAACGAAGCCACTAGATCAGAGGAAGGCCACATGCAAGAGTGAATAAGGTCACACTAGAGTGAAACCAGCAAACAGAATGAAAGTGAAGACTAGTCTCAACTTGAACACGATTTACAGTAGATAGAAATCTCCGTTTTCCTTGGAATTTGGATATGTTGTAGATGTCGACCTCAGAAACAATTGTTATGAAGGAATAGAGGTAAGAATCGGAACAGAAACCCGCATGCAAAGAGAAATCCGTGCTTAACACAGAGTATCAGACAGCGATGAGCTGTTCATACTTCTAGCGATTGGATTTCACTCAAAACTCACCAAATGACTCCTTCCACCATATTATGATGTTGCCCAAGTTTGGGGCTCGATCCGAAATCAATAGGTGTGAGAAAATGGACAATTTAAGTTCAACGACAGTTCGTTCCTAATTGGAGTTGTTGGTGTATTACATAATTCTAGCGATTGGATTTCACTCAAAACCCACCGAATGACTCCTCCCCCCATATTATGATGTTGCCCTAGTTTTGGGCTCGATCCGAAATCAATAGGTGTGAGAAATTGGACAATTCAAGTTCAACGGCAGTTCGTTCCTAATTGGAGTGGTTGGTGTATTCCATACTTCTAGCGATTGGATTTCACTCAAAACTCACCAAACGACTCCTCCCACCATATTATGATGTTGCCCAAGTTTTGGGCTCGACCCGAAATCAATAGGTGTTAGAAATTGGACAATACAAGTTCAACGGCAGTTCGTTCCTAATTGGAGTGGTTGGTGTATTCCATACTTCTAGTGATTGGATTTCACTCAAAACACACCGAATGACTCCTCCCACCATATTATGATGTTGCCCTAGTGTTGGCTCGATCCGAAATCAATAGGTGTTCGAAATTGGAAAATTCAGGTTCAACGGCAGTTCGTTCCTAATTGGAGTGGTTGGTGTATTCCGTACTTCTAGCGATTGGATTTCACTCAAAACTCACCAAATGACTCCTCCCACCATATTATGATGTTGCCCAAGTTTTGGGCTCGATCCAAAATCAATAGGTGTGAGAAATTGGACAATTCAAGTTCAACGGCAGTTCGTTCCTAATTGGAGTGGTTGGTGTATTCCATACTTCTAGCGATTGGATTTCACTCAAAACTCACCAAATGACTCCTCCCACCATATTATGATGTTGCCCAAGTTTTGGGCTCGATCCGAAATCAATAGGTGTAAGAAATTGGACAATTCAAGTTCAACGGCAGTTCGTTCCTAATTGGAGTGGTTGGTGTATTCCGTACTTCTAGCGATTGGATTTCACTCAAAACTCACCAAATGACTCCTCCCACCATATTACGATGTTGCCCAAGTTTTGGGCTCGATCCGAAATCAATAGGTGTGAGAAATTGGACAATTCAAGTTCAACGGCAGTTCGTTCCTAATTTCAGTGGTTGGTGTATTCCATACTTCTAGCGATTGGATTTCACTCAAAACTCACCAAATGACTCCTCCCACCATATTATGTTGTTGCACAAGTTTGGGGTTCCAACCGAAATCAATTGGTTTGAGAAATTGGACAATTCAAGTTCAACGGCAGTTCGTTCCTAATTGGAGTGGTTGGTGTATTCCATACTTCTAGCGATTGGATTTCACTCAAAACTCACCAAACGACTCCTCCCACGATACTATGATGTTGCCCAAGTTTTGGGCCCGATCCGAAATCAATAGGTGTGAGAAATTGGACAATTCGAGTTCAACGGCAGTTCGTTCCTAATTGGAGTGGTTGGTGTATTCCATACTTCTAGCGATTGGATTG
Organism: Prunus avium; assembly: GCF_965620075.1. Classification (NCBI taxonomy): domain Eukaryota; kingdom Viridiplantae; phylum Streptophyta; class Magnoliopsida; order Rosales; family Rosaceae; genus Prunus; species Prunus avium. The sequence continues at coordinate 5,369,510 of NC_142287.1, read as the reverse complement.
CACTCAAAACTCACCAAATGACTCCTCCCACCATATTATGATGTTGCAGAAGTCTTGGGCTCGATCCGAAATCAATAGGTGTGAGAAATTGGACAATTCAAGTTCAATGGCAGTTCGTTCCTAATTGGAGTGGTCGGTGTATTCCATACTTCTAGCGATTGGATTTCACTCAAAACTCACCAAATGACTCCTCCCACCATATTATGATGTTGCCCAAGTTTTGGGCTCGATCCGAAATCAATAGGTGTGAGAAATTGGACAATTCAAGTTCAACGGCAGTTCGTTCCTAATTGGAGTGGTTGGTGTATTACATACTTCTAGCGATTGGATTTCACTCAAAAATCACCAAATGACTCCTCCCACCATATTATGATGTTGCCCAAGTTTTGGGCTCGATCCGAAATCAATAGGTGTTCCAAATTGGACAATTCAAGTTCAATGGCAGTTCGTTCCTAATTGGAGTGGTTGGTGTATTCCATACTTCTAGCGATTGGATTTCACTCAAAACTCACCAAATGACTCCTCCCACCATATTATGATGTTGCCCAAGTTTGGGGCTCGATCCGAAATCAATAGGTGTGAGAAAGTGGACAACTCAAGTTCAACGGCAGTTCGTTCCTAATTGGAGTGGTTGGTGTATTCCATACTTCTAGCGATTTGATTTCACTCAAAACTCATCAAATCACTCCTCCCACCATATTATGATGTTGCCCAACTTTTGGGCTCGATCCGAAATCAATAGGTGTTCCAAATTGGACAATTCAAGTTCAACGGCAGTTCGTTCCTAATTGGAGTGGTTGGTGTATTCCATACTTCTAGCGATTGGATTTCACTCCAAACTCACCAGACGACTCCTCCCACCATATTAGGATGTTGCCCAAGTTTTGGGCCCGATCCGAAATCAATAGGTGTGAGAAATTGGTCAATTCGAGTTCAACGGCAGTTCGTTCCTAATTGGAGTGGTTGGTGTATTCCATACTTCTAGCGATTGGATTTCACTCAAAACTCACCAGACGACTCCTCCCACCATATTAGGATGTTGCCCAAGTTTTGGGCCCGATCCGAAATCAATAGGTGTGAGAAATTGGACAATTCAAGTTCAACGGCAGTTCGTTCCCAATTGGAGTGGTTGGTGTATTCCACACTTCTAGCGATTGGATTTCACTCAAAACTCACCAAATGACTCCTCCCACCATATTATGATGTTGCCCAAATTTTGGGCTCGATCCGAACTCAATAGGTGTGAGAAATTGGACAATTTAAGTTCAACGGCAGTTCGTTCCTAATTGGAGTTGTTGGTGTATTACATACTTCTAGCGATTGGATTTCACTCAAAACTCACAAAATGACTCCTCCCACCATATTATGTTGTCGCACAAGTTTAGGGTTCCATCCGAAATCAATAGGTTTGAGAAATTGGACAATTCAAGTTCAACGGCAGTTCGTTCCTAATTGGAGTGGTTGGTGTATTCCATACTTCTAGCGATTGGATTTCACTCAAAACTCACCAAATGACTCCTCCCACCATATTATGATGTTGCCCAAGTTTTGGGCTCGATCCGAAATCAATAGGCGTTCCAAATTGGACAATTCAAGTTCAACGGCACTTCGTTCCTAATTGGAGTGGTTGGTGTATTCCATACTTCTAGCGATTGGATTTCACTCCAATTAGGAACGAACTGCCGTGGAACTTGTATTGTCCAATTTGGAACACCTATTGATTTCGGATCGAGCCCAAAACTTGGGCAACATCATAATATGGTGGGAGGAGTCATTTAGTGAGTTTTGAGTGAAATCCAATTGCTAGAAGTATGGAATACACCAACCACTCCAATTAGGAACAAACTGCCGTTGAACTTGAATTGTCCAATTTGGAACACCTGTTGATTTCGGATCGAGCCCAAAACTTGGGCAACATCATAATATGATGGGAGGAGTCGTTTGGTGAGTTTTGAGTGAAATCCAATCGCTTGAAGTATGGAATACACCAACCACTCCAAGTAGGAACGAACTGTCGTTGAACTTGAATTGTCCAATTTGGAACACCTATTGATTTCGGATCGAGACGAAAACTTGGGCAACATCATAATTTGGTGGGAGGAGTCATTTGGTGAGTTTTGAGTGAAATCCAATCGCTAGAAGTATGGAATACACCAACCACTTCAATTAGGAACGAACTGCCGTGGAACTTGAATTGTCTAATTTCTCACACCTATTGATTTCGGAACGAGCCCAAAACTTGGGCAACATCATAATATGGTGGGAGGAGTCATTTGGTGAGTTTTGAGTGAAATCCAATCTCTAGAAGTGTGGAATACACCAACCACTCCAATTAGGAACGAACTGCCGTTGAACTTGAATTGTCCAATTTCTCACACCTATTGATTTCGGATCGAGCCCAAACCTTGGGCAACATCATAATATGGTGGGAGGAGTCATTTGGTGAGTTTTGAGTGAAATCCAATCGCTAGAAGTATGGAATACACCAACCACTCCAATTAGGAACGAACTGCCATTGAACTTGCATTGTCCAATGTCTCACACCTATCGATTTCGGATCGAGCCCAAAACTTGGGCAACTTTATAATACGGTGGGAGGAGTCATTTGGTGAGTTTTGAGTGAAATCCAATCGCTAGAAGTATGGAATACACCAACCACTCTAATTAGGAACAAACTGCCGTTGAACTTGAATTGTCCAATTTGGGACACCTATTGATTTCGGATCGAGCCCAAAACTTGGGCAACATCATAATATGGTGGGAGGAGTCATTTGGTGAGTTTTGAGTGAAATCCAATCGCTAGAAGTATGGAATACACCAACCACTCCAATTAGGAACGAACTGCCGTTGAACTTGAATTGTCGAATTTCTCACACCTATTGATTTCGGATCGAGCCCAAAACTTGGGCAACAACATAATATGGTGGGGGGAGTCATTTGGTGAGTTTTGAGTGAAATCCGATCGCTAGAAGTATGGAATACACCGACCACTCCAATTAAGAACGAACTGCCGTTGAACTTGAATTGTCCAATTTGAAACACCTATTGATTTCGGATCGAGACCAAAACTTGGGCAACATCATAATATGGTGGGCGGAGTCATTTGGTGAGTTTTGAGTGAAATCCAATCGCTTGAAGTATGGAATACACCAACCACTCCAATTAGGAACGAACTGCCGTGGAACTTGAATTGTCCAATTTCTCACACCTATTGATTTCAGATCGAGCCCAAAACTTGGGCAACATCATAATATGGTGGGAGGAGTCATTTGGTGAGTTTTGAGTGAAATCCAATCGCTAGAAGTATGGAATACACCAACCACTCCAATTAGGAACGAACTGCCGTTGAACTTGAATTGTCCAATTTCTCACACCTATTGACTTCAGATCGAGCCCAAAACTTGGGCAACATCATAATATGGTGGGAGGAGTTATTTGGTGAGTTTTGAGTGAAATCGAATCGCTAGAAGTATGGAATATACCGACCACTCCAATTAGGAACGAACTGCCGTTGAACTTGAATTGTCCAATTTCTCACCCCTATTGATTTCGGATCGAGCCCAAAACTTGGGCAACATCATAATATGGTGGGAGGAGTCATTTGGTGAGTTTTGAGTGAAATCCAATCGCTAGAAGTGTGGAATACACCAACCACTCCAATTAGGAACGAACTGCCGTGGAACTTGAATTGTCCAATTTCTCACACCTATTGATTTCGGATCGAGCCCAAAACTTGGGCAACATTATAATATGTTGGAAGGAGTCATTTGGTGAGTTTTGAGTGAAATCCAATTGCTAGAAGTATGGAATACACCAACCACTCCAATTAGAAACGAACTGCCGTTGAACTTGAATTGTCCAATTTGGAACACCTATTCATTTCGGATCGAGCCCAAAACTTGGGCAACATCATAATATGGTGGGAGGAGTGATTTAGCGAGTTTTGAGTGAAATCCAATCGCTAGAAGTATGGAATACACCAACCACTCCAATTAGGAACAAACTGCCGTTGAACTTGAATTGTCAAATTTGGAACACCTGTTGATTTCGGATCGAGCCCAAAACTTGGGCAACATCATAATATGATGGGAGGAGTCGTTTGGTGAGTTTTGAGTGAAATCCAATCGCTTGAAGTATGGAATACACCAACCACTCCAATTAGGAACGAACTGCCGTGGAACTTGAATTGTCCAATTTCTCACACCTATTGATTTCGGATCGAGCCCAAAACTTGGGCAACATCATAATATGGTGGGAGGAGTCATTTGGTGAGTTTTGAGTGAAATCCAATCGCTAGAAGTATGGAATACACCAACCACTCCAATTAGGAACGAACTGCCGTTGAACTTGAATTGTCCAATTTCTCACACCTATTGACTTCAGATCGAGCCGAAAACTTGGGCAACATCATAATATGGTGGGAGGAGTTATTTGGTGAGTTTTGAGTGAAATCGAATCGCTAGAAGTATGGAATATACCGACCACTCCAATTAGGAACGAACTACCGTTGAACTTGAATTGTCCAATTTCTCACCCCTATTGATTTCGGATCGAGCCCAAAACTTGGGCAACATCATAATATGGTGGGAGGAGTCATTTGGTGAGTTTTGAGTGAAATCCAATCGCTAGAAGTGTGGAATACACCAACCACTCCAATTAGGAACGAACTGCCGTGGAACTTGAATTGTCCAATTTCTCACACCTATTGATTTCGGATCGAGCCCAAAACTTGGGCAACATTATAATATGGTGGAAGGAGTCATTTGGTGAGTTTTGAGTGAAATCCAATCGCTAGAAGTTTGGAATACACCAACCACTCCAATTAGGAACGAACTGCCGTGGAACTTGAATTGTCCAATTTGGAACACCTATTGATTTCGGATCGAGCCCAAAACTTGGGCAACATCATAATATGGTGGGAGGAGTCATTTAGTGAGTTTTGAGTGAAATCCAATTGCTAGAAGTATGGAATACACCAACCACTCCAATTAGGAACAAACTGCCGTTGAACTTGAATTGTCAAATTTGGAACACCTGTTGATTTCGGATCGAGCAACATCATAATATGATGGGAGGAGTCGTTTGGTGAGTTTTGAGTGAAATCCAATCGCTTGAAGTATGGAATACACCAACCACTCCAATTAGGAACGAACTGTCGTTGAACTTGAATTGTCCAATTTGGAACACCTATTGATTTTGGATCGAGGCGAAAACTTGGGCTGTTCATAATATGGTGGGAGGAGTCATTTGGTGAGTTTTGAGTGAAATCCAATCGCTAGAAGTATGGAATACACCAACCACTCCAATTAGGAACGAACTGCCGTTGAACTTGAATTGTCCAATTTCTCACACCTATTGATTTCTGATCGAGACGAAAACTTGGGCAACATCATAATATGGTGGGAGGAGTCATTTGGTGAGTTTTGAGTGAAATCCAATCGCTAGAAGTGTGGAATACACCAACCACTCCAATTAGGAACGAACTTCCGTTGAACTTGAATTGTCCAATTTCTCACACCAATTGATTTCGGATCGAGCCCAAAACTTGGGCAACATCATAATATGGTGGGAGGAGTCATTTGGTGAGTTTTGAGTGAAATCCAATCGCTAGAAGTGTGGAATACACCAACCACTCCAATTAGGAACGAACTGCCGTTGAACTTGAATTGTCCAATTTCTCACTCCTATTGATTTCGGATCGAGCCCAAAGCTTGGGCAACATCATAACATGGTGGGAGGAGTCATTTGGTGAGTTTTGAGTGAAATCCAATCGCTAGAAGTATGGAATACACCAACCACTCCAATTAGGAACGAACTGCCGTTGAACTTGAATTGTCCAATTTGGAACACCTGTTGATTTCGGATCGAGCCCAAAACTTGGGCAACATCATAATATGATGGGTGGAGTCGTTTGGTGAGTTTTGAGTGAAATCCAATCGCTTGAAGTATGGAATACACCAACCACTCCAATTAGGAACGAACTGTCGTTGAACTTGAATTGTCCAATTTGGAACACCTATTGATTTCGGATCGAGACGAAAACTTGGGCAACATCATAATTTGGTGGGAGGAGTCATTTGGTCAGTTTTGAGTGAAATCCAATCGCAAGAAGTATGGAATACACCAACCACTCCAATTAGGAACGAACTGCCGTGGAACTTGAATTGTCCAATTTCTCACACCTATTGATTTCGGATCGAGCCCAAAACTTGGGCAACAACATAATATGGTGGGAGGAGTCATTTGGTGAGTTTTATGTGAAATCCAATCGCTAGAAGTACGGAATACACCAACCACTCCAATTAGGAATGAACTGCCGTTGAACTTGAATTGTCCAATGTCTCACACCTATTGATTTCGGATCGAGCCCAAAACTTAGGCAACATCATAATATGGTGGGAGGAGTCATTTGGAGAGTTTTGAGTGAAATCCAATCGCTAGAAGTATGGAATACACCGACCACGCCAATTAGGAAAGAACTGCCGTTGAACTTGAATTGTCCAATTTCTCACACCTATTGATTTCGGATCGAGCCCAAAACTTGGGCAACATCATAATATGGTGGGAGGAGTCATTTGGTGAGTTTTGAGTGAAATCCAATCGCTAGAAGTACGGAATACACCAACCACTCCAATTAGGAATGAACTGCCGTTGAAATTGAATTGTCCAATGTCTCACACCTATTGATTTCGGATCGAGCCCAAAACTTGGCCAACATCATAATATGGTGGGAGGAGTCATTTGGTGAGTTTTCAGTGAAATCCAATCGCTAGAAGTATGGAACACACCAACCACTCCAATTAGGAACGAACTGCCATTGAACTTGAATTGTCCAATGTCTCACACCTATCGATTTCGGATCGAGCCCAAAACTTGGGCAACTTTATAATATGGTGGGAGGAGTCATTTGGTGAGTTTTGAGTGAAATCAAATCGCTAGAAGTATGGAATACACCAACCACTCCAATTAGGAACAAACTGCCGTTGAACTTGAATTGTCCAATTTCTCACACCTATTGATTTCGGATCGAGCCCAAAACTTGGGCAACATCATAATATGGTGGGAGGAGTCATTTGGTGAGTTTTGAGTGAAATCCAATCGCTAGAAGTATGGAATACACCAACCACTCCAATTAGGAACGAACTGCTGTTGAACTTGAATTGTCCAATTTCTCACACCTATTGATTTCGGATCGAGCCTCAAACTTGGGCAACATCATAATATGGTGGGAGGAGTCATTTGGTGAGTTTTGAGTGAAATCAAATAGCTAGAAGTATGGAATACACCAACCACTCCAATTAGGAACAAACTGTCGTTGAACTTGAATTGTCAAATTTGGAACACCTATTGATTTCGGATCGAGCCCAAAACTTGGGCAACATCACAATATGGTGGGAGGAGTCATTTGGTGAGTTTTCAGTGAAATCAAATAGCTAGAAGTACGGAATACACCAACCACTCCAATTAGGAACGAACTGCTGTTGAACTTGAATTGTCCAATTTCTCACACCTGTTGATTTCGGATCGATCCCAAAACTTGGGCAACATCATAATATAATGGGAGGAGTCATTTGGTGAGTTTTGAGTGAAATCCAATCGCTAGAAGTATGGAATACACCAACCTCTCCAATTAGGAACGAACTGCTGTTGAACTTGAATTGTCCAATTTCTCACACCTATTGATTTCGGATCGAGCCCAAAACTTGGGCAACATCATAGTATGGTGGGAGGAGTCATTTGGTGAGTTTTGAGTGAAATCCAATCGCTAGAAGTATGGAATACACCAACCACTCCAATTAGGAACGCACTGCCGTTGAAATTGAATTGTCCAATTTGGAACACCTATTGATTTCGGATCGAGCCCAAAACCTGGGCAACATCATAATAGGGTGGGAGGAGTCATTTGGTGAGTTTTGAGTGAAATCCAATCGCTAGAAGTATGGAATACACCAACCTCTCCAATTAGGAACGAACTGCTGTTGAACTTGAATTGTCCAATTTGGAACACCTATTAATTTTGGATCGAGACGAAAACTTGGGCTGTTCATAATATGGTGGGAGGAGTCATTTGGTGAGTTTTGAGTGAAATCCAATCGCTAGAGGTATGGAATACACCAACCACTCCAATTAGGAACGAACTGCCGATGAACTTGAATTGTCCAATTTCTCACACCTATTGATTTCGGATCGAGCCAAAAACTTGGGCAACATCATAATATGGTGGGAGGAGTCATTTGGTGAGTTTTGAGTGAAATCCAATCGCTAGAAGTGTGGAATACACCAACCACTCCAATTAGGAACGAACTGCCGTTGAACTTGAATTGTCCAATTTCTCACTCCTATTGATTTCGGATCGAGCCCAAAACTTGGGCAACATCATAATATGGTGGGAGGAGTTATTTGGTGAGTTTTGAGTGAAATCCAATCGCTAGAAGTATGGAATATACCGACCACTCCAATTAGGAACGAACTGCCGTTGAACTTGAATTGTCCAATTTCTCACACCCATTCATTTCGGATCGAGCCCAAAACTTGGGCAACATCATAATATGGTGGGAGGAGTCATTTGGTGAGTTTTGAGTGAAATCAAATCGCTAGAAGTATGGAATACACCAACCACTCCAACTAGGAACGAACTGCCGTGGAACTTGAATTGTCCAATTTCTCACACCTATTGATTTCGGATCGAGCCCAAAACTTGGGCAACATTATAATATGGTGGAAGGAGTCATTTGGTGAGTTTTGAGTGAAATCCAATCGCTAGAAGTTTGGAATACACCAACCACTCCAATTAGGAACGAACTGCCGTGGAACTTGAATTGTCCAATTTGGAACACCTATTGATTGCGGATCGAGCCCAAAACTTGGGCAACGTCATAATTTGGTGGGAGGAGTCATTTGGTGAGTTTTGAGTGAAATCCAATCGCTAGAAGTATGGAATACACCAACCACTCCAATTAGGAACGAACTGCCGTGGAACTTGAATTGTCCAATTTCTCACACCTATTGATTTCGGATCGAGCCCAAAACTTGGGCAACATCATAATATGGTGGGAGGAGTCATTTGGTGAGTTTTGAGTGAAATCCAATCGCTAGAAGTTTGGAATACACCAACCACTCCAACTAGGAACGAACTGCCGTTGAACTTGAATTGTCCAATTTCTCACACCTATTGATTTCAGATCGAGCCCAAAACTTGGGCAACATCATAATATGGTGGGAGGAGTCATTTGGTGAGTTTTGAGTGAAATCCAATCGCTAGAAGTATGGAATATACCGACCACTCCAATTAGGAACGAACTGCCGTTGAACTTGAATTGTCCAATTTCTCACACCTATTGATTTCGGATCGAGCCCAAAACTTGGGCAACATCATAATGTGGTGGGAGGAGTCATTTGGTGAGTTTTGAGTGAAATCCAATCGCTAGAAGTATGGAATACACCAACCACTCCAATTAGGAACGAACTGCCGTTGAACTTGAATTGTCCAATTTGGAACACCTATTGATTTCGGATCGAGCCCAAAACATGGGCAACATCATAATATGGTGGGAGGAGTCATTTGGTGACTTTTGAGAGAAATCCAATTGCTAGAAGTATGGAATACACCAACCACTCCAATTAGGAACGAACTGCCGTTGAACTTGAATTGTCCAATGTGGAACACCTGTTGATTTCGGATCGAGCCCAAAACTTGGGCAACATCATAATATGATGGGAGGAGTCGTTTGGTGAGTTTTGAGTGAAATCCAATCGCTAGAAGTATGGAATACACCAACCCCTCCAATTAGGAACGAACTTCCGTTGAACTTGAATTGTCCAATTTCTCACACCTATTGATTTCGGATCGAGCCCAAAACTTGGGCAACATTATAATATGGTGGAAGGAGTCATTTGGTGAGTTTTGAGTGAAATCCAATCGCTAGAAGTTTGGAATACACCAACCACTCCAATTAGGAACGAACTGCCGTGGAACTTGAATTGTCCAATTTGGAACACCTATTGATTGCGGATCGAGCCCAAAACTTGGGCAACGTCATAATTTGGTGGGAGGAGTCATTTGGTGAGTTTTGAGTGAAATCCAATCGCTAGAAGTATGGAATACACCAACCACTCCAATTAGGAACGAACTGCCGTGGAACTTGAATTGTCCAATTTCTCACACCTATTGATTTCGGATCGAGCCCAAAACTTGGGCAACATTATAATATGGTGGGAGGAGTCATTTGGTGAGTTTTGAGTGAAATCCAATCGCTAGAAGTATGGAATACACCAACCACTCCAATTAGGAAAGAACTGCTGTTGAACTTGAATTGTCCAATTTCTCATACCTATTGATTTCGGATCGATCCCAAAACTTGGGCAACATCATAATATGATGGGAGGAGTCATTTGGTGAGTTTTGAGTGAAATCCAATCGCTAGAAGTATGGAATACACCAACCACTCCAATTAGGAACGAACTGCTGTTGAACTTGAATTGTCCAATTTCTCACACCTATTGATTTCGGATCGAGCCCAAAACTTGGGCAACATCATAATATGGTGGGAGGAGTCATTTGGTGAGTTTTGAATGAAATCCAATCGCTAGAAGTATGGAATACACCAACCACTCCAATTAGGAACGAACTGCCGTGGAACTTGAATTGTCCAATTTGGAACACCTATTGATTTCGGATCGAGCCCAAAACTTGGGCAACATCATAATATGGTGGGAGGAGTCATTTGGTGAGTTTTGAGTGAAATCCAATCGCTAGAAGTTTGGAATACACCAACCACTCCAATTAGGAACGAACTGCCGTGGAACTTGAATTGTCCAATTTGGAACACCTATTGATTTCGGATCGAGCCCAAAACTTGGGCAACATCATAATATGGTGGGAGGAGTCATTTGGTGAGTTTTGAGAGAAATCCAATTGCTAGAAGTATGGAATACACCAACCACTCCAATTAGGAACGAACTGCCGTTGAACTTGAATTGTCCAATGTGGAACACCTGTTGATTTCGGATCGAGCCCAAAACTTGGGCAACATCATAATATGATGGGAGGAGTCGTTTGGTGAGTTTTGAGTGAAATCCAATCGCTTGAAGTATGGAATACACCAACCACTCCAATTAGGAACGAACTGTCGTTGAACTTGAATTGTCCAATTTGGAACACCTATTGATTTTGGATCGAGACGAAAACTTGGGCTGTTCATAATATGGTGGGAGGAGTCATTTGGTGAGTTTTGACTGAAATCCAATCACTAGAAGTATGGAATACACCAACCACTCCAATTAGGAACGAACTGCCGATGAACTTGAATTGTCCAATTTCTCACACCTATTGATTTCGGATCGAGCCCAAAACTTGGGCAACATCATAATATGGTGGGAGGAGTCATTTGGTGAGTTTTGAGTGAAATCCAATCGCTAGAAGTATGGAATACACCAACCACTCCAATTAGGAACGAACTGCCGTTGAACTTGAATTGTCCAATTTGGAACACCTACTGATTTCGGATCGATCCCAAAACTTGGGCAACATCATAATATGATGGGAGGAGTCCTTTGGTGAGTTTTGAGTGAAATCCAATCGCTAGAAGTATGGAATACACCAACCACTCCAATTAGGAACGAACTGCTGTTGAACTTGAATTGTCCAATTTCTCATACCTATTGATTTCGGATCGATCCCAAAACTTGGGCAACATCATAATATGATGGGAGGAGTCATTTGGTGAGTTTTGAGTGAAATCCAATCGCTAGAAGTATGGAATACACCAACCACTCCAATTAGGAACGAACTGCTGTTGAACTTGAATTGTCCAATTTCTCACACCTATTGATTTCGGATCGAGGCCAAAACTTGGGCAACATCATAATATGGTGGGACGAGTCATTTGGTGAGTTTTGAGTGAAATCCAATCGCTAGAAGTATGGAATACACTAACCACTCCAATTAGGAACGAACTGCCGTGGAACTTGAATTGTCCAATTTCTCACACCTATTGATTTCGGATCGAGCCCAAAACTTGGGCAACATTATAATATGGTGGAAGGAGTCATTTGGTGAGTTTTGAGTGAAATCCAATCGCTAGAAGTTTGGAATACACCAACCACTCCAATTAGGAACGAACTGCCGTGGAACTTGAATTGTCCGATTTGGAACACCTATTGATTTCGGATCGAGCCCAAAACTTGGGCAACATCATAATATGGTGGGAGGAGTCATTTGGTGAGTTTTGAGAGAAATCCAATTGCTAGAAGTATGGAATACACCAACCACTCCAATTAGGAACGAACTGCCGTTGAACTTGAATTTTCCAATGTGGAACACCTGTTGATTTCGGATCGAGCCCAAAACTTGGGCAACATCATAATATGATGGGAGGAGTCGTTTGGTGAGTTTTGAGTGAAATCCAATCGCTTGAAGTATGGAATACACCAACCACTCCAATTAGGAACGAACTGTCGTTGAACTTGAATTGTCCAATTTGGAACACCTATTGATTTTGGATCGAGACGAAAACTTGGGCTGTTCATAATATGGTGGGAGGAGTCATTTGGTGAGTTTTGACTGAAATCCAATCACTAGAAGTATGGAATACACCAACCACTCCAATTAGGAACGAACTGCCGATGAACTTGAATTGTCCAATTTCTCACACCTATTGATTTCGGATCGAGCCCAAAACTTGGGCAACATCATAATATGGTGGGAGGAGTCATTTGGTGAGTTTTGAGTGAAATCCAATCGCTAGAAGTATGGAATACACCAACCACTCCAATTAGGAACGAACTGCCGTTGAACTTGAATTGTCCAATTTGGAACACCTACTGATTTCGGATCGATCCCAAAACTTGGGCAACATCATAATATGATGGGAGGAGTCCTTTGGTGAGTTTTGAGTGAAATCCAATCGCTAGAAGTATGGAATACACCAACCACTCCAATTAGGAACGAACTGCTGTTGAACTTGAATTGTCCAATTTCTCATACCTATTGATTTCGGATCGATCCCAAAACTTGGGCAACATCATAATATGATGGGAGGAGTCATTTGGTGAGTTTTGAGTGAAATCCAATCGCTAGAAGTATGGAATACACCAACCACTCCAATTAGGAACGAACTGCTGTTGAACTTGAATGGTCCAATTTCTCACACCTATTGATTTCGGATCGAGCCCAAAACTTGGGCAACATCATAATATGGTGGGAGGAGTCATTTGGTGAGTTTTGAGTGAAATCCAATCGCTAGAAGTATGGAATACACTAACCACTCCAATTAGGAACGAACTGCCGTTGAACTTGAATTGTCCAATTTCTCACACCTATTGATTTCGGATCGAGCCCAAAACTTGGGCAACTTCATAATATGTTGGGAGGAGTCATTTGGTGAGTTTTGAGTGAAATCCAATCGCTAGAAGTATGGAATACACCAACCACTCCAATTAGGAACGCACTGCCGTTGAAATTCAATTGTCCAATTTGGAACACCTATTGATTTCGGATCGAGCCCAAAACCTGGGCAACATCATAATAGGGTGGGAGGAGTCATTTGGTGAGTTTTGAGTGAAATCCAATCGCTAGAAGTGTGGAATAGACCAACCACTCCATTTAGGAACGAACTGCCGTTGAACTTGAATTGTCATATTTGGAACACCTATTGATTTCGGATCGAGCCCAAAACTTGGGCAACATCATAATATGGTGGGAGGAGTAATTTGGTGAGTTTTGAGTGAAATCCAATCGCTAGAAGTATGGAATACACCAACCACTCCAATTAGGAACGCACTGCCGTTGAACTTGAATTGTCCAATTTGGAACACCTATTGATTTCGGATCGAGCCCAAAACCTGGGCAACATCATAATAGGGTGGGAGGAGTCATTTGGTGAGTTTTGAGTGAAATCCAATCGCTAGAAGTGTGGAATAGACCAACCACTCCATTTAGGAACGAACTGCCGTTGAACTTGAATTGTCATATTTGGAACACCTATTGATTTCGGATCGAGCCCAAAACTTGGGCAACATCATAATATGGTGGGAGGAGTAATTTGGTGAGTTTTGAGTGAAATCCAATCGCTAGAAGTATGGAATACACCAACCACTCCAATTAGGAACGCACTGCCGTTGAACTTGAATTGTCCAATTTGGAACACCTATTGATTTCGCATCGAGCCCAAAACCTGGGCAACATCATAATAGGGTGGGAGGAGTCATTTGGTGAGTTTTGAGTGAAATCCAATCGCTAGAAGTGTGGAATAGACCAACCACTCCATTTAGGAACGAACTGCCGTTGAACTTGAATTGTCATATTTGGAACACCTATTGATTTCGGATCGAGCCCAAAACTTGGGCAACATCATAATATGGTGGGAGGAGTCATTTGGTGAGTTTTGAGTGATATCCAATCGCTAGAAGTATGGAATACACCAATCACTCCAATTCGGAACGAACTGCCGTTGAACTTGAATTGTCCAATTTGGAACACCTATTGATTTCAGATCGTGCCCAAAACTTGGGCAACATCATAGTATGGTCGGAGGAGTCATTTGGTGAGTTTTGAGTGAAATCCAATCGCCAGAAGTATGGAATACACCAACCACTCCAATTAGGAAAGCACTGCCGTTGAAATTGAATTGTCCAATTTGGAACACCTATTGATTTCGGATCGAGCCCAAAACCTGGGCAACATCATAATAGGGTGGGAGGAGTCATTTGGTGAGTTTTGAGTGAAATCCAATCGCTAGAAGTGTGGAATACACCAACCACTCCAATTAGGAACGAACTGCCGTTGAACTTGAATTGTCCAATTTCTCACACCAATTGATTTCGGATCGAGCCCCAAACTTGGGCAACATCATAATATGGTGGGATGAGTCATTTGGTGAGTTTTGAGTGAAATCCAATCGCTAGAAGTGTGGAATACACCAACCACTCTAATTAGGAACGAACTGCCGTTGAACTTGAATTGTCCAATTTCTCAGACCTATTGATTTCGGATCGATCCCAAAATTTGGGCAACATCATAATATGATGGGAAGAGTCATTTGGTGAGTTTTGAGTGAAATCCAATCGCTAGAAGTGTGGAATACACCAACCACTCCAATTAGGAACGATATGCCCTTGAAATTGAATTGTCCAATTTGGAACACCTATTGATTTCGGATCGAGCCCAAAACTTGGGCGACATCATAATATGGTGGGAGGAGTCATTTGGTGAGTTTTGAGTGAAATCCAATCGCTAGAAGTATGGAATACACCAACCACTCCAATTAGGAACGAACTGCCGTTGGAATTGAATTGTCCAATTTCGAACACCTAATGATTTCGGATCGAGCCCAAAACTTGGGCAACATCATAATATCGTGGGAGGAGTCATTTGGTGAGTTTTGAGTGAAATCCAATCGCTAGAAGTACGGAATACACCAACCACTCCAATTAGGAACGAACTGCCGTTGAACTTGAATTGTCCAATTTCGAACACCTATTGATTTCGGATCGTGCCCAAAACTTGGGCAACATCATAATATGGTGGGAGGAGTCATTTGGTGAGTTTTGAGTGAAATCCAATCGCTAGAAGTATGGAATACACCAACCACTCCAATTAGGAACGAACTGCCGTTGAACTTGAATTGTCCAATTTCTCACACCTATTGATTTCGGATCGAGCCCCAAACTTGGGCAACATCATAATATATTGGGAGGAGTCATTTGGTGAGTTTTGAGTGAAATCCAATCTTTAGAAGTATGGAATACACCAACCACTCCAATTAGGAACGAACTGCCGTTGATCTTCAATTGTCCAATTTCTCACACCTATTGATTTCGGATCGAGCCCAAAACTTGGGCAACATCATAATATGTTGGGAGGAGTCATTTGGGGAGTTTTGAGTGAAATCCAATCGCTAGAAGTATGGAATACAAAAACCACTCCAATTAGGAACGAACTGCCGTTGAACTTGAATTGTCCAATTTCGAACACCTAATGATTTCGGATCGTGCCCAAAACTTGGGCAACATCATAATATGGTGGGAGGAGTCATTTGGTTAGTTTTGAGTGAAATCCAATCGCTAGAAGTATGGATTACACCAACCACTCCAATTCGGAACGAACTGCCGTTGGAATTGAATTATCCAATTTGGAACACCTATTGATTTCGGATCGAGACCAAAACTTGGGCAACATCATAATATGGTGGGAGGATTCATTTAGTGAGTTTTGAGTGAAATCCGATCGCTAGAAGTATGGAATACACCAACCACTCCAATTAGGAACGAACTGCCGTTGGAATTGAATTGTCCAATTTCGAACACCTAATGATTTCGGATCGTGCCCAAAACTTGGGCAACATCATAATATGGTGGGAGGAGTCATTTGGTTAGTTTTGAGTGAAATCCAATCGCTAGAAGTATGGAATACACCAACCACTCCAATTAGGAACGAACTGCCGTTGAACTTGAATTGTCCAATTTGGAACACCTATT
The DNA here is from genome assembly GCF_965620075.1 of Prunus avium. Classification (NCBI taxonomy): domain Eukaryota; kingdom Viridiplantae; phylum Streptophyta; class Magnoliopsida; order Rosales; family Rosaceae; genus Prunus; species Prunus avium. Next base: position 5,353,034 of record NC_142287.1, on the reverse strand, counting down.
GATTTCGGATCGAGACCAAAACTTGGGCAACATCATAATATGGTGGGAGGATTCATTTAGTGAGTTTTGAGTGAAATCCGATCGCTAGAAGTATGGAATACACCAACCACTCCAATTAGGAACGAACTGCCGTTGGAATTGAATTGTCCAATTTCGAACACCTAATGATTTCGGATCGTGCCCAAAACTTGGGCAACATCATAATATGGTGGGACGAGTCATTTGGTGAGTTTTAAGTGAAATCCAATCGCTAGAAGTATGGAATACACCAACCACTCCAATTAGGAACGAACTGCCGTTGAACTTCAATTGTCGAATTTCTCACACCTATTGATTTCGGATCGAGCCCAAAACTTGGGCAACATCATAATATGTTGGGAGGAGTCATTTAGTGAGTTTTGAGTGAAATCCGATCGCTAGAAGTATGGAATACACCAACCACTCCAATTAGGAACGAACTGCCGTTGGAATTGAATTGTCCAATTTCGAACACCTAATGATTTCGGATCGTGCCCAAAACTTGGGCAACATCATAATATGGTGGGAGGAGTCATTTGGTTAGTTTTGAGTGAAATCCAATCGCTAGAAGTATGGATTACACCAACCACTCCAATTCGGAACGAACTGCCGTTGGAATTGAATTATCCAATTTCGAACACCTAATGATTTCGGATCGTGCCCAAAACTTGGGCAACATCATAATATGGTGGGACGAGTCATTTGGTGAGTTTTGAGTGAAATCCAATCGCTAGAAGTATGGAATACACCAACCACTCCAATTAGGAACGAACTGCCGTTGAACTTCAATTGTCGAATTTCTCACACCTATTGATTTCGGATCGAGCCCAAAACTTGGGCAACATCATAATATGTTGGGAGGAGTCATTTAGTGAGTTTTGAGTGAAATCCGATCGCTAGAAGTATGGAATACACCAACCACTCCAATTAGGAACGAACTGCCGTCGGAATTGAATTGTCCAATTTCGAACACCTAATGATTTCGGATCGTGCCCAAAACTTGGGAAACATCATAATATGGTGGGAGGAGTCATTTGGTTAGTTTTGAGTGAAATCCAATCGCTAGAAGTATGGAATACACCAACCACTCCAATTAGGAACGAACTGCCGTTGAACTTGAATTGTCCAATTTGGAACACCTATTGATTTCGGATCGTGCCCAAAACTTGGGCAACATCATAATATGGTGGGAGTAGTCATTTGGTGAGTTTTGAGTGAAATCCAATCGCTAGAAGTATGGAATACACCAACCACTCCAATTAGGAACGAACTGCCGTTGAACTTGAATTGTCCAATTTCCCACACCTATAGATTTCGGATCGAGCCCAAAACTAGGGCAACATCCTAATACGGTGGGAGGAGTCATTTGGTGAGTTTTGAGTGAAATCCAATCGCAAGAAGTATGGAATACACCAACCACTCCAATTAGGAACGAACTGCCGTTGAACTTGAATTGTCCAATTTGGAACACCTATTGATTTCGGATCGTGCCCAAAACTTGGGCAACATCATAATATGGTGGGAGTAGTCATTTGGTGAGTTTTGAGTGAAATCCAATCGCTAGAAGTATGGAATACACCAACCACTCCAATTAGGAACGATCTGCCATTGAACTTGAATTGTCCAATTTGGAACACCTATCGATTTCGAATCGAGCCCAAACCTTGGGCAACATCATAATATGGTGGGGGGAGTCATTTGGTGAGTTTTGAGTGAAATCCAATCGCTAGAAGTATGGAATACACCAACCACTCCAATTAGGAACGATCTGCCATTGAACTTGAATTGTCCAATTTGGAACACCTATTGATTTCGGATCGAGCCCAAAACTTGGGCAACATCATAATATGTTGGGAGGAGTCATTTGGGGAGTTTTGAGTGAAATCCAATCGCTAGAAGTATGGAATACAAAAACCACTCCAATTAGGAACGAACTGCCGTTGAACTTGAATTGTCCAATTTCTCACACCTACTGATTTCGGATCGAGCCTAAAACTTGGGCAACATCATAATATGGTGGGAGGAGTCATTTGGTGAGTTTTGAGTGAAATCCAATCGCTAGAAGTATGAAATACACCAACCACTCCAATTAGGAACGAACTGCCGTTGGAATTGAATTGTCCAATTTCGAACACCTAATGATTTCGGATCGTGCCCAAAACTTGGGCAACATCATAATATGGTGGGAGGAGTCATTTGGTTAGTTTTGAGTGAAATCCAATCGCTAGAAGTATGGAATACACCAACCACTCCAATTAGGAACGAACTGCCGTTGAACTTGCATTGTCCAATTTGGAACACCTATTGATTTCGGATCGAGACCAAAACTTGGGCAACATCATAATATGGTGGGAGGAGTCATTTAGTGAGTTTTGAGTGAAATCCGATCGCTAGAAGTATGGAATACACCAAACACTCCGATTAGGAACGAACTGCCGTTGAACTTGAATTGTCCAATTTGGAACACCTATAGATTTCGGATCGAGCCCAAAATTTGGGCAACATCATAATATGATGGGAGGAGTCATTTGGTGAGTTTTGAGTGAAATCCAATCGCTAGAAGTATGGAATACACCAACCACTCCAATTAGGAACGAACTGCCGTTGAACTTGAATTGTCCAATTTCCCACACCTATAGATTTCTGATCGAGCCCAAAACTAGGGCAACATCCTAATACGGTGGGAGGAGTCATTTGGTGAGTTTTGAGTGAAATCCAATCGCAAGAAGTATGGAATACACCAACCACTCCAATTAGGAACGAACTGCCGTTGAACTTGAATTGTCCCATTTGGAACACCTATTGATTTCGGATCGAGCCCAAAATTTGGGCAACATCATAATATGGTGGGAGGAGTCATTTGGTGAGTTTTGAGTGAAATCCAATCGCTAGAAGTAAGGAATACACCACCCACTCCAATTAGGAACGAACTGCCGTTGGAATTGAATTGTCCAATTTCGAACACCTAATGATTTCGGATCGAGCCCAAAACTTGGGCAACATCATAATATGGTGGGAAGAGTCATTTGGTGAGTTTTGAGTGAAATCCAATCGCTAGAAGTGTGGAATACACCAACCACTCCAATTAGGAACGAACTGCCGTTGAACTTGAATTCTCCACTTTCAAACACCTATTGATTTCGGATCGAGCCCAAAACTTGGGCAACATCATAATATGGTGGGAGGTGTCATTTGGTGAGTTTTGAGTGAAATCCAATCGCTAGAAGTATGGAATACACCAACCACTCCAATTAGGAACGAATTGCCGTTGAACTTGAATTGTCCAATTTGGAACACCAATTGATTTCGGATCGAGCCCAAAACTTGGGCAACGTCATAATATGGTGGGAGGAGTCATTTGGTGAGTTTCGAGTGAAATCCAATCGCTAGAAGTATGGAATACACCAACCACTCCAATTAGGAACGAACTGTCGTTGAACTTGAATTGTCCAATTTGGAACACCTATTGATTTCGGATCGAGCCCAAAACTTGGGCAACATCATAATATGGTGGGAGGAGTCATTTGGTGAGTTTTGAGTTAAATCCAATCGCTAGAAGTATGGAATACACCAACCACTCCAATACGGAACGAACTGCCGTTGAACTTGAATTGTCCAATTTCTCACACCTATTGATTTCGGATCGAGCCCCAAACTTGGGCAACATCATAATATGGTGGGAGGAGTCATTTGATGAGTTTTGAGTGAAATCCAATCGCTAGAAATAGGGAATACACCAACCACTCCAATTAGGAACGAACTGCCGTTGAACTTGAATTGTCCAATTTCTCACACCTATTGATTTCGGATCGAGCCAAAAATTTGGGCAACATCATAATATGATGGGAGGAGTCATTTGGTGATTTTTGAGTGAAGTCCAATCTTTAGAAGTATGGAATACACCAACCACTCCAATTAGGAAAGAACTGCCGTTGAACTTGAATTGTCCAATTTGGAACACCTATTGATTTCGGATCTAGCCCAAAATTTGGGCAACATCATAATATGATGGGAGGAGTCATTTGGTGAGTTTTGAGTGAAATCCAATCGCTAGAAGTGTGGAATACACCAACCACTCCAATTAGGAACGAACTGCCCTTGAAATTGAATTGTCCAATTTGGAACTCCTATTGATTTCGGATCGAGCCCAAAACTTGGGCGACATCATAATATGGTGGGAGGAGTCATTTGGTGTGTTTTGAGTGAAATCCAATCGCTAGAAGTAAGGAATACACCAACCACTCCAATTAGGAACGAACTGCCGTTGGAATTGAATTGTCCAATTTCGAACACCTAATGATTTCGGATCGAGCCCAAAACTTGGGCGACATCATAATATGGTGGGAGGAGTCATTTGGTGAGTTTTGAGTGAAATCCAATCGCTAGAAGTGTGGAATACACCAACCACTCCAATTAGGAACGAACTGCCGTTGAACTTGAATTCTCCACTTTCAAACACCTATTGATTTCGGATCGAGCCCAAAACTTGGGCAACATCATAATATGGTGGGAGGTGTCATTGGGTGAGTTTTGAGTGAAATCCAATCGCTAGAAGTATGGAATACACCAACCACTCCAATTAGGAACGAACTGCCGTTGAACTTGAATTGTCCAATTTGGAACACCTATTGATTTCGGATCGAGACCAAAACTTGGGCAACATCATAATATGGTGGGAGGAGTCATTTAGTGAGTTTTGAGTGAAATCCGATCGCTAGAAGTATGGAATACACCAACCACTCCAATTAGGAACGAACTGCCGTTGAACTTGAATTGTCCAATTTCCCACACCTATAGATTTCGGATCGAGCCCAAAACTAGGGCAACATCCTAATACGGTGGGAGGAGTCATTTGGTGAGTTTTGAGTGAAATCCAATCGCAAGAAGTATGGAATACACCAACCACTCCAATTATAAACGAACTGCCGTTGAACCTGAATTGTCCAATTTGGAACACCTATTGATTTCGGATCGTGCCCAAAACTTGGGCAACATCATAATATGGTGGGAGTAGTCATTTGGTCAGTTTTGAGTGAAATCCAATCGCTAGAAGTATGGAATACACCAATCACTCCAATTAGGAACGAAATGCCATTGAACTTGAATTGTCCAATTTGGAACACCTATCGATTTCGGATCGAGCCCAAAACTTGGGCAACATCGTAATATGGTGGGGGGAGTCATTTGGTGAGTTTTGAGTGAAATCCAATCGCTAGAAGTATGGAATACACCAACCACTCCAATTAGGAACGATCTGCCATTGAACTTGAATTGTCAAATTTGGAACACCTATTGATTTCGGATCGTGCCCAAAACTTGGGCAACATCATAATATGGTGGGAGTAGTCATTCGGTGAGTTTTGAGTGAAATCCAATCGCTAGAAGTATGGAATACACCAACCACTCCAATTAGGAACGAACTGCCGTTGAACTTGAATTGTCCAATTTCTCACACCAATTGTTTTCGGACCGAGCCCCAAACTTGGGCAACACCATAATATGGTGGGAGGAGTCATTTGGTGAGTTTTGAGTGAAATCCAATCGCTAGAAGTGTGGAATACACCAACCACTCCAATTAGGAACGAAATGCCGTTGAACTTGAATTCTCCACTTTCAAACACCTATTGATTTCGGATCGAGCCCAAAACTTGGGCAACATCATAATATGGTGGGAGGTGTCATTTGGTGAGTTTTGAGTGAAATCCAATCGCTAGAAGTATGGAATACACCAACCACTCCAATTAGGAACGAATTGCCGTTGAACTTGAATTGTCCAATTTGGAACACCAATTGATTTCGGATCGAGCCCAAAACTTGGGCAACGTCATAATATGGTGGGAGGAGTCATTTGGTGAGTTTGGAGTGAAATCCAATCGCTAGAAGTATGGAATACACCAACCACTCCAATTAGGAACGAACTGTCGTTGAACTTGAATTGTCCAATTTGAAACACCTATTGATTTCGGATCGAGCCCAAAACTTGGGCAACATCATAATATGGTGGGAGGAGTCATTTGGTGAGTTTTGAGTTAAATCCAATCGCTATTAGTATGGAATACACCAACCACTCCAATAAGGAACGAACTGCCGTTGAACTTGAATTGTCCAATTTCTCACACCTATTGATTTCGGATCGAGCCCCAAACTTGGGCAACATCATAATATGGTGGGAGGAGTCATTTGGTGAGTTTTGAGTGAAATCCAATCGTTAGAAGTATGGAATACACCAACCACTCCAATTGGGAACGAACTGCCGTTGAACTTGAATTGTCCAATTTCTCACACCTATTGATTTCGGATCGAGCCCAAAATTTGGGCAACATCATAATATGATGGGAGGAGTCATTTGGTGAGTTTTGAGTGAAATCCAATCGCTAGAAGTATGGAATACACCAACCACTCCAATTAGGAACGAACTGCCGTTGGAATTGAATTGTCCAATTTCGAACACCTAATGATTTCGGATCGTGCCCAAAACTTGGGCAACATCATAATATGGTGGGACGAGTCATTTGGTGAGTTTTGAGTGAAATCCAATCGCTACAAGTATGGAATACACCAACCACTCCAATTAGGAACGAACTGCCGTTGAACTTGAATTGTCCAATTTCTCACACCTATTGATTTCGGATCGAGCCCCAAACTTGGCCAACATCATAATATATTGGGAGGAGTCATTTGGTGAGTTTTGAGTGAAATCCAATCTTTAGAAGTATGGAATACACCAACCACTCCAATTAGGAACGAACTGCCGTTGAACTTCAATTGTCCAATTTCTCACACCTATTGATTTCGGATCGAGCCCAAAACTTGGGCAACATCATAATATGTTGGGAGGAGACATTTGGTGAGTTTTGAGTGAAATCCAATCGCTAGAAGTATGGAATACACCAACCACTCCAATTAGGAACGAACTGCCGTTGAACTTGAATTGTCCAATTTCGAACACCTATTGATTTCGGAACGAGCCCAAAACTGGGGCAACATCATAATATGGTGGGAGGAGTCATTTGGTGAGTTTTGAGTGAAATCCAATCGCTAGAAGTGTGGAATACACCAACCACTCCAATTAGGAACGAACTACCGTTGAACTTGAATTCTCCACTTTCAAACACCTATTGATTTCGGATCGAGCCCAAAACTTGGGCAACATCATAATATGGTGGGAGGTGTCATTTGGTGAGTTTTGAGTGAAATCCAATCGCTAGAAGTATGGAATACACCAACCACTCCAATTAGGAACGAACTGTCGTTGAACTTGAATTGTCCAATTTGGAACACCTATTGATTTCGGATCGAGCCCAAAACTTGGGCAACATCATAATACGGTGGGAGGAGTCATTTGGTGAGTTTTGAGTTAAATCCAATCGCTAGAAGTATGGAATACACCAACCACTCCAATTAGGAACGATCTGCCATTGAACTTGAATTGTCAAATTTGGAACACCTATTGATTTCGGATCGTGCCCAAAACTTGGGCAACATCATAATATGGTGGGAGTAGTCATTCGGTGAGTTTTGAGTGAAATCCAATCGCTAGAAGTATGGAATACACCAACCACTCCAATTAGGAACGAACTGCCGTTGAACTTGAATTGTCCAATTTCTCACACCAATTGTTTTCGGACCGAGCCCCAAACTTGGGCAACACCATAATATGGTGGGAGGAGTCATTTGGTGAGTTTTGAGTGAAATCCAATCGCTAGAAGTGTGGAATACACCAACCACTCCAATTAGGAACGAAATGCCGTTGAACTTGAATTCTCCACTTTCAAACACCTATTGATTTCGGATCGAGCCCAAAACTTGGGCAACATCATAATATGGTGGGAGGTGTCATTTGGTGAGTTTTGAGTGAAATCCAATCGCTAGAAGTATGGAATACACCAACCACTCCAATTAGGAACGAATTGCCGTTGAACTTGAATTGTCCAATTTGGAACACCAATTGATTTCGGATCGAGCCCAAAACTTGGGCAACGTCATAATATGGTGGGAGGAGTCATTTGGTGAGTTTGGAGTGAAATCCAATCGCTAGAAGTATGGAATACACCAACCACTCCAATTAGGAACGAACTGTCGTTGAACTTGAATTGTCCAATTTGAAACACCTATTGATTTCGGATCGAGCCCAAAACTTGGGCAACATCATAATATGGTGGGAGGAGTCATTTGGTGAGTTTTGAGTTAAATCCAATCGCTATTAGTATGGAATACACCAACCACTCCAATAAGGAACGAACTGCCGTTGAACTTGAATTGTCCAATTTCTCACACCTATTGATTTCGGATCGAGCCCCAAACTTGGGCAACATCATAATATGGTGGGAGGAGTCATTTGGTGAGTTTTGAGTGAAATCCAATCGTTAGAAGTATGGAATACACCAACCACTCCAATTGGGAACGAACTGCCGTTGAACTTGAATTGTCCAATTTCTCACACCTATTGATTTCGGATCGAGCCCAAAATTTGGGCAACATCATAATATGATGGGAGGAGTCATTTGGTGAGTTTTGAGTGAAATCCAATCGCTAGAAGTATGGAATACACCAACCACTCCAATTAGGAACGAACTGCCGTTGGAATTGAATTGTCCAATTTCGAACACCTAATGATTTCGGATCGTGCCCAAAACTTGGGCAACATCATAATATGGTGGGACGAGTCATTTGGTGAGTTTTGAGTGAAATCCAATCGCTACAAGTATGGAATACACCAACCACTCCAATTAGGAACGAACTGCCGTTGAACTTGAATTGTCCAATTTCTCACACCTATTGATTTCGGATCGAGCCCCAAACTTGGCCAACATCATAATATATTGGGAGGAGTCATTTGGTGAGTTTTGAGTGAAATCCAATCTTTAGAAGTATGGAATACACCAACCACTCCAATTAGGAACGAACTGCCGTTGAACTTCAATTGTCCAATTTCTCACACCTATTGATTTCGGATCGAGCCCAAAACTTGGGCAACATCATAATATGTTGGGAGGAGACATTTGGTGAGTTTTGAGTGAAATCCAATCGCTAGAAGTATGGAATACACCAACCACTCCAATTAGGAACGAACTGCCGTTGAACTTGAATTGTCCAATTTCGAACACCTATTGATTTCGGAACGAGCCCAAAACTGGGGCAACATCATAATATGGTGGGAGGAGTCATTTGGTGAGTTTTGAGTGAAATCCAATCGCTAGAAGTGTGGAATACACCAACCACTCCAATTAGGAACGAACTACCGTTGAACTTGAATTCTCCACTTTCAAACACCTATTGATTTCGGATCGAGCCCAAAACTTGGGCAACATCATAATATGGTGGGAGGTGTCATTTGGTGAGTTTTGAGTGAAATCCAATCGCTAGAAGTATGGAATACACCAACCACTCCAATTAGGAACGACCTGTCGTTGAACTTGAATTGTCCAATTTGGAACACCTATTGATTTCGGATCGAGCCCAAAACTTGGGCAACATCATAATACGGTGGGAGGAGTCATTTGGTGAGTTTTGAGTTAAATCCAATCGCTAGAAGTATGGAATACACCAACCACTCCAATTAGGAACGAACTGCCGTTGAACTTGAATTGTCCAATTTCTCACACCTATTGATTTCGGATCGAGCCCCAAACTTGGGCAACATCATAATATGGTGGGAGGAGTCATTTGATGAGTTTTGAGTGAAATCCAATAGCTAGAAATAGGGAATACACCAACCACTCCAATTAGAAACGAACTGCCGTTGAACTTGAATTGTCCAATTTGTTACACCTATTGATTTCGGATCGATCCCAAAATTTGGGCAACATCATAATATGATGGGAGGAATCATTTGGTGAGTTTTGAGTGAAATCCAATCTTTAGAAGTATGGAATACACCAACCACTCCAATTAGGAACGAACTGTCGTTGAACTTCAATTGTCCAATTTCTCACACCTATTGATTTCGGATCGAGCCCCAAACTTGGGGAACATCATAATACGGTTGGAGGAGTGATTTGGTTAGTTTTGAGTGGAATCCAATCGCTAGAAATATGGAATACACCAACCACTCGAATTAGGAATGAACTGCCGTTGAACTTGAATTGTCCAGTTTCTCACACCTATTGATTTCGGACCGAGCCCAAAACTTGGACAACATCATAATATGGTGGGAGGACTCATTTGGTGAGTTTTGAGTGAAATCCAATCGCTAGAAGTATGGAATACACAACCACTCCAATTAGGAACGAACTGCCGTTGAACTTGAATTGTCCAATTTCGAAAACCTATTGATTTCGGATCGAGCCGAAAACTTGGGCAACATCATAATATGGTGGGAGGAGTCATTCGGTGAGTTTTGAGTGAAATCCAATCGCTAGAAGTATGGAATACACCAACCACTCCAATTAGGAACGACCTGCCGTTGAACTTGAATTGTCCATTTTGTCACACCTATTGATTTCAGATCGAGACCATAAGTTGGGCAACGTCATAATATGGTGGGAGGAGTCATTTGGTGAGTTTTGAGTGAAATCCAATCGCTAGAAGTATGGAATACGCCAGCCACTCCAATTAGGAACGAACTGCCGTCGAACTTGAATTGTCCAATTTCTCACACCCATTGATTTCGGATCAAGCCCAAAACTTGGGCAACATCATAATATGGTGGGAGGAGTCATTTGGTGAGTTTTGAGTGAAATCCGATCGCTAGAAGTATGGAATACACCAACCACGCCAATTATGAACGAACTGCAGTTGAACTTGAATTGTCCAATTTCTAACACCTATTTATTTCGGATCGAGCCCAAAACTTGGGCAACATCATAATATGGTGGGAGGAGTCATTTGGTGAGTTTTGAGTGAAATCCAAGCGCTAGAAGTATGGAATACACCAACCAATCCAATTAGGAACGAACTGCCGTTGAACTTGAATTGTCCAATTTCTCACACCTACTGAATTCGGATCGAGCCTAAAACTTGGCCAACATCATAATATGGTGGGAGGAGTCATTTGGTTAGTTTTGAGTGAAATCCAATCGCTAGAAGTACGGAATACACCAACCACACCAATTAGGAACGAACTGCCGTTGAACTTGAATTGTCCAATTTCGAACACCTATTGATTTCGGATGGAGCCCAAAACTTGGGCAACATCATAATATGGTGGGAGGAGTCATTTGGTGAGTTTTGAGTGAAATCCAATCGCCAGAAGTATGGAATACACCAACCACTCCAATTAGGAACGAACTGCCGTTGAAGTTGAATTGTCCAATTTGGAACACCTATTGATTTCGGATCGAGCCCAAAACTTGGGCAACATCATCATATGGTGGGAGGAGTCATTTGGTGAGTTTTGAGTGAAATCCAGTCGGTAGAAGTATGGAATACACCAACCACTCCAATTAGGAACGAACTGCCATTGAACTTAAATTGTCCAATTTCTCACACCTATTGATTTCGGATCGAGCCCAAAACTTGGACAACATCATAATATGGTGGGAGGACTCATTTGGTGAGTTTTGAGTGAAATCCAATCGCTAGAAGTATGGAATACACCAACCACTCCAATTAGGAACGAACTGCCGTTGAACTTGAATTGTCCAATTTCGAACACCTATTGATTTCGGATCGAGCCCAAAACTTGGGCAACATCATAATATGGTGGGAGGAGTGCTTTGGTGAGTTTTCAGTGAAATCCAATCGCTAGAAGTATGGAATACACCAAGCACTCCAATTAGGAACGAACTGCCGTTGAATTTGAATTGTCCAATTTCTCACACCTATTGATTTCGGGTCGACCCCAAAACTTGGGCAACATCATAATATGGTGGGAGGAGTCATTTGGTGAGTTTTGAGTGAAATCCAATCGCTAGAAGTATGGAATACACCAACCACTCCAATTAGGAACGAACTGCCGTTGAACTTGAATTGTCCAATTTGGAACACCTATTGATTTCGGATCGAGACCATAACATGGGCAACATCATAATATGGTGGGAGGAGTCATTTGGTGAGTTTTGAGTGAAATCCTATTGATCGGTGCATATTTACATATTATTTTGTACCCTTCTAGCTTATGATTTGGTTATGTTTTTGAGTTAAACTTGTGCTTTTAATCCTTTTTGTGTTTATCTTTCAGTTCATTGAGCTTTAGGTAATAATGAGGGCTTTGGATAGTAAATGATGCAATCCATGCATGTTAGGGCCTAATTTGGATGAATGGATGAAGAGCTTAAAGACAAACTCAATTTTGGCTACAGTCCCCTGCCAGCCCAGTTTCGTAGGTCATATTGCAAGCTTAGTTTCAGCAACCTACATAGCTCGGATGAGGCCACATTCTTCATGCAAGTTGTTCCAATGGGTGTGTAATATAACATATCCAAAATTCAGCCCCATTGGATAAATATGGAGTCTGTTACCTAGCAAACACAGAGCCATGCTCAGGATGGATTTTATCAGCGCGCAAAATGAGTTAGCAATTTGTTTTGGCCTTAACTTCCTCCTCCGACCTTGGATTGGCCCAAATGATATATGGCTGGAAAGAAGACATTCTAAACTTCAAGTTTGAGTACTTAAAGTCTTAATTTGCTTAAGGGAGGCCCAATTCGTAAGCCCTTGAAGTTTCTGGTCATGCTGACCTCAAGATGATCTATTATTTCTGGTTGGAAGCTTGGTCATGGTGACATGAAGATGAGCTAGGGCTGCTGGTGGGATTTATTAGTGAAGTGCATCAACCATTTCAGATTTTATAAAACAAGTGTTGTATGCATTAGCCATACTTAATTCAGATTTTCAGCTTCCTTAGGCCTATATATAGTGAGGTTTCCCAAGCTTGTAAACACACCCCAAGGGGGGGAGCTCTCAAACACTTCTCTAGAGCTCCCTTCCCTTCTCTTCCTCAAATTCTCTTAGTTTCATTTTCTAGTTTTCAATTGTAGTAATGAAATATTTGTGCTGAAATTCTCCTTAAGTTTTTCTTAGTTCCACTTTACTTTTCATTATGTAAATTCTTTTCTTTAGTTTCAAGTTTGATTAGTTTCCAAGTTTCAATTATGGTTTTTGTTCTTATTCATTATGCTTATAAGTTAATATGCTAGTTTGAATGATTGATCACCATTTAGGCTTGCATGTTAGCTATCTTGGTTTGAATTAAGAGTAGACACCATGCTTTAATTCGAATTGAACTATGAATAGGAAGAGTATGTATGGACATTCGACAACAGGGATTAGATACATGCTTGGTTGTTTAAATTGTTCTTCTATGCTTAATGGGTTCCTAATGCTTAATTTTAGGTTAGACAACAAATGATCAAATTAGGGAATTAGGAACACAAGGTTATGACCAAACACCATGGCTTAATCATACTTTAGCTAGAATCAATCCGTTAATCTAATTGAACTTGGGAACTTATCTGCTTGAGTTAGTTATTTCTTTCTTCCTTGTTTTATGTTCATTGTTTTTGTTTCTATTTTGTGTAGGGAAACTAAATTGGATCATTCAATCACCAATCCTCGTGGGATCGACCTCGCACTTACATACGCTATACTACCGAACGGCTCGTGCACTTGCGAGTATCACAAGTTGAGGATGCAACTGAATCCATTTTGGTGCAGCTGTATCTCCTATCTCTAGAAGTATGGAATACACCAACCACTCCAATTAGGAACGAAGTGCCGTTGAACTTGAATTGTCCAATTTCTCACACCCATTGATTTCGGATCGAGCCCAAAACTAGGGCAACATCATAATATGGTGGGAGGAGTCATTCGGTGAGTTTTGAGTGAAATCCAATCGCTAGAAGTATGGAATACACCAACCACTCCAATTAGGAACGAACTGCCGTTGAACTTGAATTGTCCAATTTCGAACACCTATTGATTTCGGATCGAGCCCAAAACTTGGGCAACAACATAATATGGTGGGAGGAGTGCTTTGGTGAGTTTTCAGTGAAATCCAATCGCTAGAAGTATGGAATACACCAACCACTCCCATTCGGAACGAATTGTTGTTGAACTTGAATTGTCCAATTTATCACACCTATTGATTTCGGATCGACCCCAAAACTTGGGCAACATCATAATATGGTGGGAGGAGTCATTTGGTGTGTTTTGAGTGAAATGCAATCTTTAGAAGTATGGAATACACCAACCACTCCAATTAGGAACGAACTGCCGTTGAATTTGAATTTTCCGATTTCTCACACCTATTGATTTCGGGTCGACCCCAAAACTTGGGCAACATCATAATATGGTGGGAGGAGTCATTTGGTGTGTTTTGAGTGAAATCCAATCGCTAGAAGTATGGAATACACCAACCACTCCAATTAGGAACGAACTGCCGTTGAACTTGAATTGTCCAATTTGGAACACCTATTGATTTCGGATCGAGACCATAACATGGGCAACATCATAATATGGTGGGAGGAGTCATTTGGTGAGTTTTGAGTGAAATCCTATCTCTAGAAGTATGGAATACACCAACCACTCCAATTAGGAACGAACTGCCGTCGAACTTGAATTGTCCAATTTCTCACACCTATTGATTTCGGATCGAGCCCAAAACTAGGTCAACATCATAATATGGTGGGAGGAGCCATTCGGTGAGTTTTGAGTGAAATCCAATCGCTAGAAGTATGGAATACACCAACCACTCCAATTATGAACGAACTGCCGTTGAACTTGAATTGTCCAATTTCTCACACCTATTGATTTCGGGTCGAGCCCAAAATTTGAGTAACATCATAATATGGTGGGAGGAGACATTTGGTGAGTTTTGAGTGAAATCCAATCGCTAGAAGTATGGAATACACCAACCACTTCAATTAGGAACGAACTGCCGTTGAACTTGAATTGTCCAATTTGGAACACCTATTGATTTCGGATCGAGACCAAAACTTGGTCAACATCATAATATGGTGGGAGGAGTCGTTTGGTGAGTTTTTAGTGAAATCCAATCGCTAGAAGTATGGAAAACACCAACCACTCCAATAAGGAACGAACTGCCGTTGAACTTGAATTGTCCAATTTGTCACACCTATTGATTTCAGATCGAGACCATAAGTTGGGCAACGTCATAATATGGTGGGAGGAGTCATTTGGTGAGTTTTGAGTGAAATCCAATCGCTAGAAGTGTGGAATACACCAACCACTCCAATTAGGAACGAACTGTCGTTCAACTTGAATTGTCCAATTTCTCACACCTATTGATTTCGGATCGAACCCCAAACTTGTGCAACATCATAATATGGTGGAAGGATTCATTTGGTGAGTTTTGAGTGAAATCCAATCGCTAGAAGTATGGAATACACCAACCACTCCAATTAGGAACGAACTGCCGTTGAACTTGAATTGTCCAATTTGGAACACCTATTGATTTCGGATCGAGACCATAACATGGGAAACATCATAATATGGTGGGAGAAGTCATTTGGTGAGTTTTGAGTGAAATCCTATCTCTAGAAGTATGGAATACACCAACCACTCCAATTAGGAACGAACTGCCGTCGAACTTGAATTGTCCAATTTCTCACACCTATTGATTTCGGATCGAGCCCAAAACTAGGGCAACATCATAATATGGTGGGAGGAGTCATTCGGTGAGTTTTGAGTGAAATCCAATCGCTAGAAGTATGGAATACACCAACCACTCCAATTAGGAACGAACTGCCGTTGAACTTGAATTGTCCATTTTGTCACACCTATTGATTTCAGATCGAGACCATAAGTTGGGCAACGTCATAATATGGTGGGAGGAGTCATTTGGTGAGTTTTGAGTGAAATCCAATCGCTAGAAGTGTGGAATACACCAACCACTCCAATTTGGAACGAACTGTCGTTCAACTTGAATTGTCCAATTTCTCACACCTATTGATTTCGGATCGAACCCCAAACTTGTGCAACATCATAATATGGTGGGAGGATTCATTTGGTGAGTTTTGAGTGAAATCCAATCGCTAGAAGTATGGAATACACCAACCACTCCAATTAGGAACGAACTGCCGTTGAACTTGAATTGTCCAATTTCGAACACCTATTGATTTCGGATCGAGCCCAAAACTTGGGCAACATCATAATATGGTGGGAGGAGTCCTTTGGTGAGTTTTGATTGAAATCCATTCGCTTGAAGTATGGAATACACCAACCACTCCAATTAGGAACGAATTGCCGTTGAACTTGAATTGTCCAATTTCTCACACCTATTGATTTCGGACCGAGCCCCAAACTTGGGCAACATCATAATATGGTGGGAGGAGTCATTTGGTGAGTTTTGAGTGAAATCCAATCGCTAGAAGTATGGAATACACCAACCACTCCAATTAGGAACGAACTGTCGTTGAACTTGAATTGTGCAATTTCGAACACCTATTGATTTCGGATCGAGCCCAAAACTTGGGCAACATCAAAATATGGTGGATGGCGTCCTTTGGTGGGTTTTGAGTGAAACCCAATCGCTAGAAGTATGGAATACACCAACCACTCCAATTAGGAACGAACTGCCGTTGAACAAGAATTGTCCAATTTCGAACACCTATTGATTTCGGATCGAGCCCAAAACTTGGGCAACATCATAATATGGTGGGAGGAGTCATTTGGTGAGTTTTGAGTGAAATCCAATCGCTAGAAGTACGGAATACACCAACCACTTCCATTAGGAACGAACTGTTGTTGAACTTGAATTTTCCAATTTCTCACACCTATTGATTTCGGATCGAACCCTAAACTTGTGCAACATCATAATATGGTGGGAGGATTCATTTGGTGAGGTTTGAGTGAAATCCAATCGCTAGAAGTATGGAATACAGCAACCACTCCAATTAGGAACGAACTGTCGTTGAACTTGAATTGTCCAATTTCGAAAACCTATTGATTTCGGATCGAGCCAAAAACTTGGGCAACATCATAATATGGTGGGAGGAGTCATTTGGTGAGTTTTGAGTGAAATCCAATCGCTAGAAGTATGGAATACACCAACCACTCCAATTAGGAACGAACTGCCGCTGAACTTGAATTGTCCAATTTCTCAAACCTATTGATTTCGGATCGAGCCCAAAACTTGGGCAACATCATAATATGGTGGGCGGAGTCATTTGGTTAGTTTTGAGTGAAATCCAATCGCAAGAAGTACGGAATACACCAACCACTCCAATTAGGAACGAACTGACGTTGAACTTGAATTGTCCAATTTCGAACACCTATTGATTTCGGATGGAGCCCAAAACTTGGGAAACATCATAATATGGTGGGCGGAGTCATTTGGTTAGTTTTGAGTGAAATCCAATCGCAAGAAGTACGGAATACACCAACCACTCCAATTAGGAACGAACTGCCGTTGAACTTGAATTGTCCAATTTCTCACACCTATTGATTTCGGATCGAGCCAAAAACTTGGGCAACATCATAATATGGTGGGAGGAGTCATTTGGTGACTTTTGTGTGAAATCCAATCGCTAGAAGTATGGAATACACCAACCTTTCCAATTAGGAACGAACTGCCGTTGAACTTGAATTGTCCAATTTGGAGCACCTATTGATTTCAGATCGAGACCATAACATGGGCAACGTCATAATACGGTGGGAGGAGTCATTTGGTGAGTTTTGAGTGAAATCCAGTTGCTAGAAGTATGGAATACCACAACCACTCCAATTAGGAACGAACTGCCGTTGAACTTGAATTGTCCAATTTGGAACACGTATTGATTTCGGATCGAGGCCAAAACTTGGGCAACATAATAATATGGTGGGAGGAGTCATTTGGTGAGTTTTGAGTGAAATCCAATCGCTAGAAGTATGGAATACACCAACCAATCCAATTAGGAACGAACTGCCGTTGAACTTGAATTGTCCAATTTGGAACACCTATTGATTTCAGATCGAGACCAAAACTTGGGCAACATCATAATATGGTGGGAGGAGTCATTTGGTGAGTTTTTAGTGAAATCCAATCGCTAGAAGTATGGAAAACACCAACCACTCCAATAAGGAACGAACTGCCGTTGAACTTGAATTGTCCAATTTGGAACACCTATTGATTTCAGATCGAGACCATAACATGGGCAACATCATAATATGGTGGGAGGAGTCATTTGGTGAGTTTTGAGTGAAATCCAATCGCTAGAAGTATGGAATACACCAACCACTCCAATTAGAACGAACTGCCGTTGAACTTGAATTGTCCAATTTGGAACACCTATTGATTTCGGATCGAGACCATAACTTGGGCAACGTCATAATATGGTGGGAGGAGTCATTTGGTGAGTTTTGAGTGAAATCCAATCGCTAGAAGTATAGAATACACCAACCACTCCAACTAGGAACGAATTGTAGTTGAACTTGAATTGTCCAATTTCTCACACCTATTGATTTCGGATCGAGCCCCAAATTTGGGCAATATCATAATATGGGGGGAGGAGTCATTTGGTGAGTTTTGAATGAAATCCTATCTCTAGAAGTATGGAATACACCAACCACTCCAATTAGGAACGAACTGCCGTTGAACTAGAATTGTCCAATTTCTCACACCTATTGATTTCGGATCGAGCCCAAAACTTGGGCAACATCATAATATGGTGGGAGGAGTCATTCGGTGAGTTTTGAGTGAAATCCAATCGCTAGAAGTATGGAAAACACCAACCACTCCAATTAGGAACGAACTGCCGTTGAACTTGAATTGCCCAATTTCTCACACCTATTGATTTCGGGTCGAGCCCAAAACTTGGGCAACATCATAATATGGTGGGAGGAGTCATTTGGTGAGTTTTGAGTGAAATCCAATCGCTAGAAGTATGGAATACACCAACCACTCCAATTAGGAACGAACTGCCGTTGAACTTGAATTGTCCAATTTGGAACACCTATTGATTTCGGATCGAGCCCAAAACTTGGGCAACATCATAATATGGTGGGAGGAGTCATTTGGTGAGTTTTGAGTGAAATCCAATCGCTAGAAGTATGGAATACACCAACCACTCCAATTAGGAACGAACTGCCGTTGAACATGAATTGTCCAATTTGGAACACCTATTGATTTCGGATCGAGACCAAAACTTGGGCAACATCATAATATGGTGGGAGGAGTCATTTGTTGAGTTTTTAGTGAAATCCAATCGCTAGAAGTATGGAATACACCAACCACTCCAATAAGGAACGAACTGCCGTTGAACTTGAATTGTCTAACTTGGAACACCTATTGATTTCGGATGGAGCCCAAAACTGGGGCAACATCATAATATGGTGGGAGGAGTCATTTGGTGAGTTTTGAGTGAAATCCAATCGCTAGAAGTATGGAATACACCAACCACTCCAATTAGGAACGAACTGCTGTTGAACTTGAATTGTCCAATTTGGAACACCTACTGATTTCGGATCGATCCCAAAACTTGGGCAACATCATAATATGGTGGGAGGAGTCATTTGGTGAGTTTTGAGTGAAATCCAATCGCTAGAAGTGTGGAATACACCAACCACTCCAAGTAGGAACGAACTGCCGTTGAACTTGAATTGTCCAATTTCTCACACCTATTGATTTCGGATCGAGCCAAAAACTTGGGCAACATCATAATATGGTGGGAGGAGTCATTTGGTGACTTTTGAGTGAAATCCAATCGCTAGAAGTATGGAATACACCAACCTTTCCAATTAGGAACGAACTGCCGTTGAACTTGAATTGTCCAATTTGGAGCACCTATTGATTTCAGATCGAGAGCATAACATGGGGAACGTCATAATACGGTGGGAGGAGTCATTTGTTGAGTTTTTAGGGAAATCCAATCGCTAGAAGTATGGAATACACCAACCACTCCAATAAGGAACGAACTGCCGTTGAACTTGAATTGTCTAACTTGGAACACCTATTGATTTCGGATGGAGCCCAAAACTGGGGCAACATCATAATATGGTGGGAGGAGTCATTTGGTGAGTTTTGAGTGAAATCCAATCGCTAGAAGTATGGAATACACCAACCACTCCAATTAGGAACGAACTGCCGTTGAACTTGAATTGTCCAATTTGGAACACCTATGGATTTCGGATCGAGACCATAACTTGGGCAACATCATAATATGGTGGAAGGAGTCAATTGGTGAGTTTTGAGTGAAATCCAATCGCTAGAAGTATAGAATACACCAACCACTCCAATTAGGAACGAACTGTCGTTGAACATGAATTGTCCAATTTCTCACACCAATTGATTTCGGATCGAACCCCAAGCTTGGGCAACATCATAATATGGTGGGAGGAGTCACTTGGTGAGTTTTGAGTGAAATCCAATCGCTAGAAGTTTGGAATACACCAACCACTCCAATTAGGAACGAACTGCCGTTGAACTTGAATTGTCCAATTTGGAACACCTATTCATTTCGGATCGAGACCAAAACTTGGGCAACATCATAATATGGTGGGAGGAGTCATTTGTTGAGTTTTTAGGGAAATCCAATCGCTAGAAGTATGGAATACACCAACCACTCCAATAAGGAACTAACTGCCGTTGAACTTGAATTGTCCAATTTGGAACACCTATTGATTTCGGATCGAGACCATTAGTTGGGCAACATCATAATATGGTGGGAGGAGTCATTTGGTGAGTTTTGAGTGAAATCCAAACGCTAGAAGTATGGAATACTCCAACCACTCCAATTAGGAACGAACTGCCGTTGAACTTGAATTGTCCAATTTGGAACACCTATTGATTTCGGATCGAGCCGAGAACTTGGGCAACATCATAATATGGTAGGAGGAGTCATTAGGTGAGTTTTAAGTGAAATCCAATCGCTAGAAGTATGGAATACACCAACCACTCCAATTAGGAACGAACCGCCGTTGAACTTGAATTGTCCAATTTGGAATACGTATTGATTTCGGGTCGAGCCCAAAACTTGGGCAACAACTTAATGTGGTGGGAGGAGTCATTTGGTGAGTTTTGAGTGAAATCCAATCGCTAGAAGTATGGAATACACCAACCACTCCAATTAGGAACGAACTGCCGTTGAACTTGAATTGTCCAATTTCTCACACCTATTGATTTCGGATCGAGCCCAAAACTTGGGCAACATCATAATATGGTGGGAGGAGTCATTTGGTGAGTTTTGAGTGAAATCCAATCGCTAGAAGTATGGAATACACCAACCACTCCAATTAGGAACGAACTGCCGTTGAACTTGAATTGTCCAATTTGGAACACCTATTAATTTCGGATCGAGACCATAACTTGGGCAACATCATAATATGGTGGGAGGAGTCATTTGGTGAGTTTTGAGTGAAATCCAATCGCTAGAAGTATGGAATACACCAACCACTCCAATTAGGAACGAACTGCCGTTGAACTTGAATTGTCCAATTTGGAAGACCTATTGATTTCAGATCGAGCCCAAAACTTGGGTGACATCATAATATGGTGGGAGGAGTCATTTGGTGAGTTTTGAGTGATATCCAATCGCTAGAAGTATGGAATACACCAACCACTCCAATTCGGAACGAACTGCCGTTGAACTTGAATTGTCCAATTTGGAACACCTATTGATTTCGGATCGAGACCATAACTTGGGCAACATCATAATATGGTGGGAGGAGTCATTTGGTGAGTTTTGAGTGAAATCCAATCGCTAGAAGTATAGAATACACCAATCACTACAATTTGGAACGAACTGCCGTTGATCTTGAATTGTCCAATTTCTCACACCTATTGATTTCGGATCGAGCCCCAAACTTGGGCAACATCATAATATGGTGGGAGGAGTCATTTGGTGAGTTTTGAGTGAAATCCAATGGCTAGAAGTATAGAATACACGAACCACTACAATTTTGAACGAACTGCCGTTGATCTTGAATTGTCCAATTTCTCAAACCTATTGATTTCGGATCGAGCCACAAACTTGGGCAACATCATAATATGGTGGGAGGAGTCATTTGGTGAGTTTTGAGTGAAATCCAATCGCTAGAAGTATGGAATACACCAACCACTCCTGTTAGGAACGAACAGCCGTTGAACTTGAATTGTCCAATTTGGAACACCTATTGATTTCGGATCGAGCCCAAAACTTGGGCAACATCATAATATGGTGGGAGGAGTCAATTGGTAAGTTTTGAGTGAAATCCAAGCGCTAGACGTATGGAATACACCAACCACTCCAATTGGGAACAAACTGTCGTTGAAATTGAATTGACCAATTTCTCACACCTATTGATTTCGGATCGAGCCCAAAACTTGGGCAACCTCATAATATGGTGGGAGGAGTCATTTGGTGAGTTTCGACTGAAATCCAATCGCTAGAAGTATGGAATACACCAACCACTCCAGTTAGGAACGAACTGCCGTTGAACTTGAATTGTCCAATTTGGAACACCTATTGATTTCGGATCGAGCCCAAAACTTGGGCAACATCATAATATGGTGGGAGGAGTCATTTGGTGAGTTTTGAGTGAAATCCAATCGCTAGAAGTATGGAATACACCAACCACTCCAATTAGGAACGAACTGCTATTGAACTTGAATTGTCCAATTTGGAACACCTATTGATTTCGGATCGAGCCCAAAACATGGGCAACATCATAATATGGTGGGAGGAGTCATTTGGTGAGTTTTGAGTGAAATCCAATCGCTAGAAGTATGGAATACACGAACCACTCCAATTAGGAACGAACTGCCATTGAACTTGAATCGTCCAATTTCTCACACCTATTGATTTCGGATCGAGCCCCAAACATGGGCAACATCATAATATGGTGGGAGGAGTCATTTGGTGAGTTTTGAGTGAAATCCAATGGCTAGAAGTATAGAATACACCAACCACTACAATTTTGAACGAACTGCCGTTGATCTTGAATTGTCCAATTTCTCAAACCTATTGATTTCGGATCGAGCCACAAACTTGGGCAACATCATAATATGGTGGGAGGAGTCATTTGGTGAGTTTTGAGGGAAATCCAATCGCTAGAAGTGTGGAATACACCAACCACTCCAATTAGGAACGAACTGCCGTTGAACTTGAATTGTCCAATTTGGAACACCTATTGATTTCGGATCAAGCCCAAAACTTGGGCAACATCATAATATGGTGGGTGGAGTCATTTGGTGAGTTTTGAGTGAAATCCGATCGCTAGAAGTATGGAATGCACCAACCACTCCAATTAGGAACGAACTGCCGTTGAACATGAATTGTCCAATTTCGCACACCTATTGATTTCGGGTCGAGCCCAAAACTTGGGCAACATCACAATATGGTGGGAGGAGTCATTTGGGGAGTTTTGAGTGAAATCCAATCGCTAGAAGTATGGAATACACGAACCACTCCAATTAGGAACGAACTGCCAATGAACTTGAATGGTCCAATTTCTCACACCTATTGATTTCGGATCGAGCCCCAAACATGGGCAACATCATAATATGGTGGGGGGAGTCATTTGGTGAGTTTTGAGTGAAATCCAATCGCTAGAAGTATGGAATACACCAACCACTCCAATTAGGAACGAACTGCCGTTGAACTTGAATTGTCCAATTTGGAACACCTATTAATTTCGGATCGAGACCATAACTTGGGCAACATCATAATATGGTGGGAGGAGTCATTTGGTGAGTTTTGAGTGAAATCCAATCGCTAGAAGTATGGAATACACCAACCACTCCAATTAGGAACGAACTGCCGTTGAACTTGAATTGTCCAATTTGGAAGACCTATTGATTTCAGATCGAGCCCAAAACTTGGGCGACGTCATAATATGGTGGGAGGAGTCATTTGGTGAGTTTTGAGTGATATCCAATCGCTAGAAGTATGGAATACACCAACCACTCCAATTCGGAACGAACTGCCGTTGAACTTGAATTGTCCAATTTGGAACACCTATTGATTTCGGATCGAGACCATAACTTGGGCAACATCATAATATGGTGGGAGGAGTCATTTGGTGAGTTTTGAGTGAAATCCAATCGCTAGAAGTATAGAATACACCAATCACTACAATTTGGAACGAACTGCCGTTGATCTTGAATTGTCCAATTTCTCACACCTATTGATTTCGGATCGAGCCCCAAACTTGGGCAACATCATAATATGGTGGGAGGAGTCATTTGGTGAGTTTTGAGTGAAATCCAATCGCTAGAAGTATGGAATACACCAACCACTCCAATTAGGAACGAACTGCTATTGAACTTGAATTGTCCAATTTGGAACACCTATTGATTTCGGATCGAGCCGAAAACTTGGGCAACATCATAATATGGTGGGAGGAGTCATTTGGTGAGTTTTGAGTGAAATCCAATCGCTAGAAGTATGGAATACACGAACCACTCCAATTAGGAACGAACTGCCATTGAACTTGAATCGTCCAATTTCTCACACCTATTGATTTCGGATCGAGCCCCAAACATGGGCAACATCATAATATGGTGGGAGGAGTCATTTGGTGAGTTTTGAGTGAAATCCAATGGCTAGAAGTATAGAATACACCAACCACTACAATTTTGAACGAACTGCCGTTGATCTTGAATTGTCCAATTTCTCAAACCTATTGATTTCGGATCGAGCCACAAACTTGGGCAACATCATAATATGGTGGGGGGAGTCATTTGGTGAGTTTTGAGTGAAATCCAATCGCTAGAAGTATGGAATACACCAACCACTCCAATTAGGAACGAACTGCCGTTGAACTTCAATTGTCCAATTTGGAACACCAATTGATTTCGGATCAGGACCAAAACTTGGGCAACATCGTAATATGGTGGGAGGAGTCATTTGGTGAGTTTTGAGTGAAATCCGATCGCTAGAAGTATGGAATACACCAACCACTCCAATTAGGAACGAACTGCCGTTGAACTTGAATTGTCCAATTTGGAACACCAATTGATTTCGGATCGAGACCAAAACTTGGGCAACATCGTAATATGGTGGGAGGAGTCATTTGGTGAGTTTTGAGTGAAATCCAATCGCTAGAAGTGTGGAATACACCAACCACTCCAATTAGGAACGAACTGCCGGTGAACTTGAATTGTCCAATTTGGAACACCTATTGATTTCGGATCAAGCCCAAAACTTGGGCAACACCATAATATGGTGGGAGGAGTCATTTGGTGAGTTTTGAGTGAAATCCGATCGCTAGAAGTATGGAATACACCAACCACTCCAATTAGGAACGAACTGCCGTTGAACATGAATTGTCCAATTTCGCACAACTATTGATTTCGGATCGAGCCCAAAACTTGGGCAACATCACAATATGGTGGGAGGAGTCATTTGGTGAGTTTTGAGTGAAATCCAATCGCTAGAAGTATGGAATACACGAACCACTCCAATTAGGAACGAACTGCCAATGAACTTGAATTGTCCAATTTCTCACACCTATTGATTTCGGATCGAGCCCCAAACATGGGCAACATCATAATATGGTGGGGGGAGTCATTTGGTGAGTTTTGAGTGAAATCCAATCGCTAGAAGTATGGAATACACCAACCACTCCAATTAGGAACGAACTGCCGTTGAACTTCAATTGTCCAATTTGGAACACCAATTGATTTTGGATCAGGACCAAAACTTGGGCAACATCGTAATATGGTGGGAGGAGTCATTTGGTGAGTTTTGAGTGAAATCCAATCGCTAGAAGTGCGGAATACACCAACCAATACAATTAGGAACGAACTGCCGTTGAACTTGAATTGTCCAATTTGGAACAACTATTGATTTCGGATCAAGCCCAAAACTTGGGCAACATCATAATATGGTGGGAGGAGTCATTTGGTGAGTTTTGAGTGAAATCCGATCGCTAGAAGTATGGAATACACCAACCACTCCAATTAGGAACGAACTGCCGTTGAACTTGAATTGTCCAATTTGGAACACCTATTCATTTCAGATCAAGCCCAAAACTTGGGCGACATCATAATATGGTGGGAGGAGTCAATTGGTGAGTTTTGAGTGAAATCCAATCGCTAGAAGTATGGAATACACCAACCACTCCAATTAGGAACGAACTGCCAATGAACTTGAATTGTCCAATTTCTCACACCTATTGATTTCGGATCGAGCCCCAAACATGGGCAACATCATAATATGGTGGGGGGAGTCATTTGGTGAGTTTTGAGTGAAATCCAATCGCTAGAAGTATGGAATACCCCAACCACTCCAATTAGGAACGAACTGCCGTTGAACTTGAATTGTCCAATTTGGAACACCAATTGATTTCAGATCGAGACCAAAACTTGGGCAACATCGTAATATGGTGGGAGGAGTCATTTGGTGAGTTTTGAGTGAAATCGAATCGCTAGAAGTGTGGAATACACCAACCACTCCAATTAGGAACGAACAGCCGTTGAACTTGAATTGTCCAATTTGGAACACCTATTGATTTCGGATCAAGCCCAAAACTTGGGCAACATCATAATATGGTGGGGGGAGTCATTTGGTGAGTTTTGAGTGAAATCCAATCGCTAGAAGTATGGAATACACCAACCACTCCAATTAGGAACGAACTGCCGTTGAACTTGAATTGTCCAATTTGGAACACCAATTGATTTCGGATCAGGACCAAAACTTGGGCAACATCGTAATATGGTGGGAGGAGTCATTTGGTGAGTTTTGAGTGAAATCCAATCGCTAGAAGTATGGAATACACCAACCACTCCAATTAGGAACGAACCGCCGTTGAACTTGAATTGTCCAATTTGGAACACGTATGGATTTCGGGTCGAGCCCAAAACTTGGGCAACGACATAATTTGGTGGGAGGAGTCTTTTGGTGAGTTTTGAGTGAAATCCAACCGCTAGAAGTATGGAATACACCAACCACTCCAATTAGGAACGAACTGCCGTTGAACATGAATTGTCCAATTTCTCACACCTATTGATTTCGGAGCGAGCCCAAAACTTGGGCAACATCATAATATGGTGGGAGGAGTCATTTGGTGAGTTTTGAGTGAAATCGAATCGCTAGAAGTATGGAATACACCAACCACTCCAATTAGGAACGAACTGCCGTTGAACTTGAATTGTCCAATTTGGAAGACCTATTCATTTCAGATCAAGCCCAAAACTTGGGCGACATCATAATATTGTGGGAGGAGTCAATTGGTGAGTTTTGAGTGAAATCCAATCGCTAGAAGTATGGAATACACCAACCACTCCAATTAGGAACGAACTGCCGTTGAACTTGAATTGTCCAATTTGGAACACCTATTGATTTCAGATCGAGCCCAAAACTTGGGCGACATCATAATATGGTGGGAGGAGTCATTTGGTGAGTTTTGAGTGAAATCCAATCGCTAGAAGTATGGAATACACCAACCACTCCAATTCGGAACGAACTGCCGTTGAACTTGAATTGTTCAATTTGGAACACCTATTGATTTCGGATCGAGACCATAACTTGGGCAACATCATAATATGGAGGGAGGAGTCATTTGGTGAGTTTTGAGTGAAATTCAATCGCTAGAAGTATAGAATACACCAACCACTACAATTTGGAATGAACTGCCGTTGATCTTGAATTGTCCAATTTCTCACACCTATTGATTTCGGATCGAGGTCATAACTTGGGCAACATCATAATATGGTGGGAGGAGTCATTTGGTGAGTTTTGAGTGAAATACAATCGCTAGAAGTATGGAATACACCAAGCACTCCAATTTGGAACGAACTGCCGTTGAACTTGAATTGTCAAATTTTTAACACCTATTGATTTCGGAACGAGCCCAAAACTTGGGCAACATCATAATATGGTGGGAGGAGTCATTTGGTGAGTTTTGAGTGAAATCCAATCGCTAGAAGTATGGAATACACCAACCACACCAATTAGGAACGAACTGCCGTTGAATTGTTCAATTTGGAACACCTATTCAATTCGGATCGAGAAAATATCTTGGGCAACATCATAATATGGTGGGAGGAGCCATTTCGTGAGTTTTGAGTGAAATCCAATCGCTAGAAGTATAGAATACACCAACCACTCCAATTAGGAACGAACTGCCGTTGAACTTGAATTGTCCAATTTCTCACACCTATTGATTTCGGATGGAAACCCAAACTTGTGGAACATCAAAATATGATGGGAGGAGTCATTTGGTGAGTTTTGAGGGAAATCCAATCGCTAGAAGTATGGAATACACCAACCACTCCAATTAGGAACGAACTGCCGTTGAACTTGAATTGTCCAATTTGGAACACCTATTGATTTCGGATCGAGCCCAAAACTTGGGCAACATCATAATATGGTGGGAGGAGTCATTTGGTGAGTTTTGAGTGAAATTCAATGGCTAGAAGTATGGAATACACCAACCACTCCAATTAGGAACGATGTGCCATTGAACTTGAATTGTCCAATTTCTCACACCTATTGATTTCGGATCGAGCCCAAAACTTGGGCAACATCATAATATGGTGGGAGGAGTCATTTGGTGAGTTTTGAGTGAAATCCAATCGCTAGAAGTATGGAATACACCAACCACTCCAATTAGGAACGAACTGCCGTTGAACTTGAATTGTCCAATTTCTCACACCTATTGATTTCGGATCGAGCCCAAAACTTAGGCAACATCATAATATGGTGGGAGGAGTCATTTGGTGAGTTTTGAGTGAAATCCAATCGCTAGAAGTATGGAATACACCAACCACTCCAATTAGGAACGAACTGCCGTTGAATTTGAATTGTCCAATTTCTCACACCTATTGATTTCGGATGGAAACCCAAACTTGTGCAACATCATAATATGATGGGAGGAGCCATTTGGTGAGTTTTGAGTGAAATCCAATCACTAGAAGTATGGAATACACCAACCACTCCAATTAGGAACGAACTGCCGTTGAACTTAAATTGTCCAATTTCTCACACCTATTGAGTTCGGATCGAGCCCAAAACTTGGGCAACATCATAATATGGTGGGAGGAGTCATTTGGAGAGTTTTGAGTGAAATCGAATCGCTAGAAGTATGGAATACACCAACCACTCCACTTAGGAACGAACTGCCGTTGAACTTGAATTGTCCAATTTCTCACGCCTATTGATTTCAGATGGAACCCCAAACTTGTGGAACATCATAATATGATGGGAGGAGTCATTTGGTGAGTTTTTAGGGAAATCCAATCGCTAGAAGTATGGAATACACCAACCACTCCAATTAGGAACGAACTGCCGTTGAACTTGAATTGTCCAATTTGGAACACCTATTGATTTCTGATCGAGCCCAAAACTTGGGCAACATCATAATATGGTGGGAGCAGTCATTTGGTGAGTTTTGAGTGAAATCCAATCGCTAGAAGTATGGAATACACCAACCACTCCAATTAGGAACGAATTGCCGTTGAACTTGAATTGTCCAATTTGGAACACCTATTGATTTCGGATCGAGCCCAAAACTTGGGCAACATCATAATATAGTGGGAGGAGTCATTTGGTGAGTTTTGAGTGAAATCCAATCGCTAGAAGTATGGAATACACCAACCCCTCCAATTAGGAACGAACTGCCGTTGAACTTGAATTGTCCAATTTGGAACGTGTTGCATTCCTAAGAGGACACAAATTAATGTGCAAACAACCAATTAAAAATACCCGCAAGTGCACGGATCTATCGAAGTATAGATTATGTAAGTACGGGGTCGATCCCACGAAGAACTTGTCGGCTTCCTATAAGTTCTAATTTGAGTACGTAAAGAACACTTAATTGACACACCACAAATGCAAAATGGAAACTAAAAATGAGTAAAGAAGTGTAAAAGAAATGAAACAATACAAGAAAAGTAGAGAAAAACACAAACAGCACTTTCTATCACCCTTTTATCACCATTTGGACAGATTCGTTTTTCTATTTTTCCAGTTTCGACCTCTGTCCAGTGTTTTGCCTATAACTTTCCAACCGTTTATCCAAATTTCACGTTCTTTATACGGTTGGAATCAGCACAGAAAATGGAAGAACACATCGCGGACCAAAAGTCCAAAACAGTTACGAAAATAAACAGAATTCAGTAAACAAGACACACAACGTATCAAACACACAACTCACACACACATTGGGGGGGAGGGGTTTTGGTTTGGTTCAAGTGACCTATTTCTATTGCATGAAAGTAAATGGACTTTGAATTTAAATGAGAATAGCAGAGATGAATTATCAAATTGTGAAATTAAAATGTAACAAACACTAGGGTTTCGGAATCCACCCTAAACAATTCTACCAAAGTTCATGAATACTCAAGTGATGAACTCTAAATGTGTTGATGAAGATGTTCGCAATCAAGACCATGGGTCGTGGCTCAAGACGCATTGATTCTCTCTAATATACGTAAAGTGCATGGTTCGTGCTACAATACTTGTGCCCTCCCCATAACCGAACCTAGGTATGGTTCGTACTTCGATTCAATTACAAGGAGAACCCATTAAGTTCAAAGAGAATATGAACATCACAAGAATCCTAATAGCATGGTGTTTACATTAGGTATTCAAGAAACCAATTCACATGGATGATTCTTACTTCATCCATTTATTGCTTAGGATAACATGAAGATACACATAATCCCAACAATCTCAAGAAGCATGCTTTCAAAGATGGCCAACCAAGGAAAAACACACATCAAGGATAGATTAATTTGGTGAATTGGAATTCATCAACAATATCTAGAAATTCATACACTCAAGTATCAAAACAATAAGGTAATCATGTTTAGGGCTTCAACCTAAGCCCTAGCTATGGAGTTTAGTTGCTCATACTTATTCCAAATACAAACTCAAAATAAAATTAGAAAGAGTTTACAGATTTTGAGAAAATTGTGAAAGCTTCAAGGTCATCCATGGTGGAAGCTTTCTTCTCCACTTTGCTTGGCTGCACCTTGGCTTTCTCCTAGCTCCAAACTCTCCAAAATCTGCTCTCAATGTGTAGAATGATAGAATGAATTGGCTACCCACGTTCAAAACCTCTCCCCATTTCAGATTGCAATTCCTTTCCTTCCCTCTCTCCTCCTTTCCAGCTTTTACCTTTTAATATTAAACTACCACCTTTGATAAAGCCTTAGCCCATTGTCCCCTTGCCATGATGAAGCTTTGTCCTCAATAAGATGCCAATTGCTTCAGAAAATATCTCTTTTACTAAGGTGAATTCTTGTTACCAAGTGTTATGGCAACAAGAAGAATCAAGTGACACAATGGAGGTAAAAGCTGGACAATTCCGGATTTCCAGAGCTGTGGTAACATGTTGGATTGGATGGATAGGAAATACTTGTCCAATGGAGCTCAAATTTGGATATGTTGTAGTTAACATCCATTGGAACAAGTCTCATGAAGATCATGACCTCATCCGAGCACCAGAGCATGTTGATCACAGGCCAAGAAGTTGACCTACGAAAATGAACAAAAACAGAATTTATAACCAATAATGCACTTTTAGCTCATTTTCATTCCAACCAAGATAAAATCTAAGAAAACACAAAAAGGAAGTAAAAAGCTATAAAATGTCAAGAACTAACTCAAAATAGTGGGTGAATAACATGAAAAATCATGTGTAAAAATGAACCGAACAGAACGCCTATTGATTTAAGAGCGAGACCAAAACTTGGGCAACATCATAATATGGTGGGAGAAGTCTTTTGGGGAGTTTTGAGTGAAATCCAATCGCTAGAAGTATAGAATACACCAACCACTCCAATTAGGAACGAACTGCCGTTGAACTTGAATTGTCCAATTTCTCATCCCTATTGATTTCAGATCGAGCCCCAAACTTGGGCAACATCATAATATGGTGGGAGGAGTCATTTGGTGAGTTTTAAGTGAAATCCAATCGCTAGAAGTATGGAATGCACCAACCACTCCAATTCGGAACGAACTGCCGTTGAACTTGAATTGTCCAATTTGGAACACCTATTGATTTCGGATCGAGCCCAAAACTTGGGCAACATCATAATATAGTGGGAGGAGTCATTTGGTGAGTTTTGAGTGAAATCCAATCGCTAGAAGTATGGAATACACCAACCCCTCCAATTAGGAACGAACTGCCGTTGAACTTGAATTGTCCAATTTGGAACGACTATTGATTTAAGAGCGAGACCAAAACTTGGGCAACATCATAATATGGTGGGAGAAGTCTTTTGGGGAGTTTTGAGTGAAATCCAATCGCTAGAAGTATAGAATACACCAACCACTCCAATTAGGAACGAACTGCCGTTGAACTTGAATTGTCCAATTTCTCATCCCTATTGATTTCAGATCGAGCCCCAAACTTGGGCAACATCATAATATGGTGGGAGGAGTCATTTGGTGAGTTTTGAGTGAAATCCAATCGCTAGAAGTATGAAATACACCAACCACTCCAATTAGGAACGAACTGCCATAGAACTTGAATTGTCCAATTTCTCACACCTATTGATTTCGGAGCGAGCCCAAAACTCGGGCAACATCATAATATGGTGGGAGGAGTCATTTGGTGAGTTTTGAGTGAAATCCAATCGCTAGAAGTGTGGAATACACCAACCACTCCAATTAGGAACGAACTGCCGTTGAACTTGAATTGTCCAATTTCTCACACCTATTGATTTCGGATCGAGCCCAAAACTTAGGCAACATCATAATATGGTGGGAGGAGTCATTTGGTGAGTTTTGAGTGAAATCCAATCGCTAGAAGTATGGAATACACCAACCACTCCAATTAGGAACGAACTGCCGTTGAATTTGAATTGTCCAATTTGGAACACCTATTGATTTCGGATGGAAACCCAAACTTATGCAACATCATAATATGATGGGAGGAGCCATTTGGTGAGTTTTGAGTGAAATCCAATCACTAGAAGTATGGAATACACCAACCACTCCAATTAGGAACGAACTGCCGTTGAACTTAAATTGTCCAATTTCTCACACCTATTAAGTTCGGATCGAGCCCAAAACTTGGGCAACATCATAATATGTTGGGAGGAGTCATTTGGAAAGTTTTGAGTGAAATCGAATCGCTAGAAGTATGGAATACACCAACCACTCCACTTAGGAATGAACTGCCGTTGAACTTGAATTGTCCAATTTCTCACACCTATTGATTTCAGATGGAACCCCAAACTTGGGCAACTTCGTAATATGGTGGGAGGAGTCATTTGGTGAGTTTTGAGTGAAATCCAATCTCTAGAAGTATGGAATACACCAACCACTCCAATTCGGAACGAACTGCCGTTGAACTTGAATTGTCCAATTTGGAACACCTATAGATTTCGGATCGAGCCCAAAACTTGGGCAACATCGTAATATGGTGGGAGGAGTCATTTGGTGAGTTTTGAGTGAAATCCAATCTCTAGAAGTATGGAATACACCAACCACTCCAATTCGGAACGAACTGCCGTTGAACTTGAATTGTCCAGTTTGGAACACCTATTGATTTCGGATCGAGCCCAAAACTTGGGCAACATCATAATATGGTGGGAGGAGTCATTTGGTGAGTTTTGAGTGAAATCCAATCGCTAGAAGTATGGAATACACCAACCACTCCAATTAGGAACGAACTGCCATTGAACTTGAATTGTCCAATTTCTCACACCTATTGATTTCGGATCGAGCCCAAAACTTGGGCAACATCATAATATGGTGGGAGGAGTCATTTGGTGAGTTTTGGGTGAAATCCAATCGCTAGAAGTATGGAATACACCAACCCCTCCAATTAGGAACGGACTGCCGTTGAACTTGAATTGTCCAATTTGGAACGCCTATTGATTTGAGAGCGAGACCAAAACTTGGGCAACATCATAATATGGTGGGAGAAGTCTTTTGGGGAGTTTTGAGTGAAATCCAATCGCTAGAAGTATAGAATACACCAACCACTCCAATTAGGAACGAACTGCCGTTGAACTTGAATTGTCCAATTTCTCATCCCTATTGATTTCAGATCGAGCCCCAAACTTGGGCAACATCATAATATGGTGGGAGGAGTCATTTGGTGAGTTTTGAGTGAAATCCAATCGCTAGAAGTATGAAATACACCAACCACTCCAATTAGGAACGAACTGCCATAGAACTTGAATTGTCCAATTTCTCACACCTATTGATTTCGGAGCGAGCCCAAAACTTGGGCAACATCATAATATGGTGGGAGGAGTCATTTGGTGAGTTTTGAGTGAAATCCAATCTCTAGAAGTATGGAATACACCAACCACTCCAATTCGGAACGAACTGCCGTTGAACTTGAATTGTCCAGTTTGGAACACCTATTGATATCGGATCGAGCCCAAAACTTGGGCAACATCATAATATGGTGGGAGGAGTCATTTGGTGAGTTTTGAGTGAAATCCAATCGCTAGAAGTATGGAATACACCAACCACTCCAATTAGGAACGAACTGCCATTGAACTTGAATTGTCCAATTTCTCACACCTATTGATTTCGGATCGAGCCCAAAACTTGGGCAACATCATAATATGGTGGGAGGAGTCATTTGGTGAGTTTTGAGTGAAATCCAATCGCTAGAAGTACGGAATACACCAACCACTCCAATTAGGAACGAAGTGCCGTTGAATTTGAATTGTCTAATTTCTTACACCTATTGATTTCGGATGGAACCCCAAACTTGTGCAACATCATAATATGATGGGAGGAGTCATTTGGTGAGTTTTGAGTGAAATCCAATCGCTAGAAGTATGGAATACTGTTGTTAATTATTATGTTAACTTGCAATTGTACGGGGCAATTAGTAATATAGCAAGACAAGTACGAGGTCGTACCCACGAAGACTGTGAAGTTCAAATTAGTTATGTACGTAGATTACCGAATTCAAGAAGTTAGGAAGTTAAGTCTAAAACAGAAATTAAAGTGAGAGTGATTGTGATTGTGAAAGGAAGTGAGCAAACTGAAATTGCAAATGAAAGCAAATAAACAAGTGTAACAAAGAGTGGTTTTAAGAGTTGGAAAACAGATTTGGAGACTAGGGCATTCGAATCACCATAACAATTCAATTCTGGGTTATATGGAGTCAAGTAACAAGTCTAATTCAGATTCAAAGATTGATTCTAGCTAAAGTATGATTAGGCCATGGTGTTTGGTCCTAACCTTGTGTTCCTAATTCCCTAATTTGATCATTTGTTGTCTAACCTAAAATTAAGCATTAGGAACCCATTAAGCATAGAAGAACAATTTAAACAACCAAGCATGTATCTAATCCCTGTTGTCGAATGTCCATACATACTCTTCCTATTCATAGTTCAATTCGAATTAAAGCATGGTGTCTACTCTTAATTCAAACCAAGATAGTTAACAAACAAGTTCTAATGGTGATCAATCATTCAAACAAGCATGTTAACTTATAAGCATAATGAATAAGAACATGAATCATGAATCAAACTTGAAACTCCAAACTTATAAACCCAGAATATTCATGTTAGGTTACATCGAAGCCCTAGTTATGGATTTAGCTACTCATAATGGAAAAGAAACTAAAATAGAAATGGGAAAACATAATGAATGCCATAAGAGTAGAAAAACCCTTTTCTGAAGTTCTTGTAGTGTCCAATGCTTCTCCAAGAGCTTCTCCACGTCTAGAAGGATGTATGAAGGATATGGAGGGGATTTGAGATGAGCTTGAGTGAGTGGTGATGGCTGAGAAAGAGGAAATTCGTAGGGAAATGGAAGGGAGGTTTTCTGGAGCTGTTTTGGTGATTTTGGGGCAGTTTAGAGTATTGGGTTGATTGCTTGAGTGTTTGGGGTTGTGGGAATGTATGAGGATGATTTCTGGATGATGGAAGTGTGGAGGATGGCTGAAGTGAATTTTGTAGCTTGAAGACTCCTCTATTTATAGGGCTAAGAGGGAGGAACATCATGATGAAATCCAACACCACCATTCCTCATTTAATACAACCCATAACTCCCACTTCATCTTGTCTATGTTAGTGTGGTTGGAATCAATCCCATCCCATACTTCTTTTGCTGCACCTCAAGCTTTCTTCACATGGGATCAAAGGTGATCAATTGTGGCTGCCTTTTGCTGCCAACCCATGTGGTCTTCTTTTGGTTGTTGAACAAAAACGAGTCTTCTGAACCAGACTTGGTGTAGGACGGCCAGAGGTTTCAAAACTTATCCAATGGGGCTCAAATTTGGATATATTATAGTAGACACCCATTGGAACAACTTCTATGAAGAAAGTATTCCCATCGGAGCAGTAGAAGTATGCGTTTTGGGCCTTGCAATTTGGCTGCCGAACAGAGACTGGAATTGACTTCATTTCATTTATGCTTTACATGCATGCACATGCTTTCTCAATAATAACTCCAGCATGTACCAACTTGATCCTTTAGACTTTCATAGCTGGAATGCCTCCCCACTTCACTCATTATGTTGGATCCAAAGTCAGTTGCAGCATGGGTGAGGCACATGGAGGCACATGACAAAGCTGGCAGCTGTAAATCCTCCTGAGCAGGGTTGAGTGTTGGGCGGGCTGAGCACTCCACAAATGTCCAATTGGGCTGAAATTTGGATATGTTGTACTAGACACCCATTGGAACAAGTTTCATGAAGATCTTCACCTCATCCAAGCCCCATAGCATGCTGATCCAAGGCCAAGAAGCTGACCTACGAAATTGGGCTGGAAAGGAGTTGTAGCCAAAATGTGTTTGTCTTTAAGCCCTTCTTCCATTCACCCAAATCAAGCCTTAACATGCATGGATTGCATCATTTCCTATCCAAAGTCATCATTGTTACCTAAATGTCAATTAACTGAAAGATAAACACAAAAAGGATTAAAAGCACAAGTTTAACTCAAACACATAACCAAATCATAAGCTAGAAGGGTACAAAATGATATACAATTATGAACCGATCAAATACCCCCAAACCTAGATTTTGCTAGTCCTCGAGCAAAACAACACAAAACAAAGTTAAAAACAAAAAGTTAACTAAACCACTTTCGTAGGTAACTCGATTGCATTGAGCGTATGCAACAAGCCTTTAAACCTCTAGGCATCCCTAGTAGGAGGAGTTGTGTCTCCTGAGGGTTTAACAGAAACGATACCCACAAACGCATTACTAACTCTACAAAACAAAGTGGTTAGTAAAACTTGAAATCAACTAATGAGAACGAAATAAAACTTTAGTCATACCTCCAACACCGTAGAGTTGCCAAGATAGGTGATCAATCAGTGTGTAATGTGGAAGCTATAGCTCAAAGGCACACGGTTTCAAAGCAAGCACACTCAAACCTTGAATAAAGAACATGCTTCGACTCTAATTCTCACAGATAACACTCAATCACTCAGAACCAATGGTTTTATTCTCTCAAACAAGCTTAAGTGAGTATATGAAATAGAAGCACAATATTTGGTTAGATCTCATGAAGGGAATCAAATACTAAGAATAGAGATACACACATACCTACCAGCACCCATGAATACATCCTCAAAGATCAGCTAGGTCTTTCACAAGGTTTGTAATGAAAGGTAAGGTTAGGGGAAATGGAAGAATTGGAAGGAAAAACAGGTAACTTAAGAACATACCAAGGTTGCATTCTTCATTGATCTGCAAGGTAGCATTGACTTATAATGGCATGGCTGCAAACTTCATGGTACCACCTGGCATAGACTTTATTTATTTATTTAATTTTTTTTTTTTTTACACTTAGATCAAATCGAAACACTTTCATCTTCGTTGATTTGATCTGCATCTTCATTAACTTCATTGCACAGAATCACACCATCTTTCATTTAGGCACATGGCAGCAACTTCCTTGCTTCAAACTTTATCTTGGCACACCTTGGTATATTTCTAAGCTATAGGGTATGGCTACAATAGGTGAAGTATCTCAGATTGAGATACAAAGGTAGGGAAATGATGAGGGTGATAGAAGAAAAGGCTTTAAGTGTTTGGCTTCAAGAGGGTTGATGGAACACACATATAGGTAGGGTGAAAAGAAAGCACATCGAATGGTTTTGCACACATAGCCTAGCATCACTTCAATGAGTTCATTCATGAATGAGAGCAAGCACATGATATCTGCAAAAGAGAATCATCCTTAGTATTCAATCAAAATGGAATAATGAGATCATTTAGAGTAAAATGAAGAAAATAAATTGGGATGAGAAATAGAAACACTTTAAACCCTCTCAAGAAAGCAATTGGGCTCAAAATAGCTCACTAGGGTAGTCTCCACTATTCTCCTTCGAGAATTTGAGCATGGTACTTTAGCCACCAGAATTCTAGGAACGAATTTGAGTATGGAATACACCAACCACTCCAATTAGGAACGAACTGCCGTTGAACTTGAATTGTCCAATTTCTCACACCTATTGATTTCGGATCGGGCCCAAAACTTGGGCAACATCATAATATCGTGGGAGGAGTCGTTTGGTGAGTTTTGAGTGAAATCCAATCGCTAGAAGTATGGAATACACCAACCACTCCAATTCGGAACGAACTGTCGTTGAACTTGAATTGTCCAGTTTGGAACACCTATTGATTTCGGATCGGGCCCAAAACTTGGGCAACATCATAATATGGTGGGAGGAGTCGTTTG
Source organism: Prunus avium (assembly GCF_965620075.1). NCBI lineage: Eukaryota > Viridiplantae > Streptophyta > Magnoliopsida > Rosales > Rosaceae > Prunus > Prunus avium. Next base: position 5,314,603 of record NC_142287.1, on the reverse strand, counting down.
GTGAGTTTTGAGTGAAATCCAATCGCTAGAAGTATGTAATACACCAACAACTCCAATTCGGAACGAACTGCCGTTGAACTTAAATTGTCCAATTTCTCACACCTATTGAGTTCGGATCGAGCCCAAAACTTGGGCAACATCATAATATGGTGGGAGGAGTCATTTCTTGAGTTTTGAGTGAAATCCAATCGCTAGAAGTATGGAATACACCAACCACTCCAATCAGGAACGAACTGCCGTTGAACTTGAATTGTCCAATTTCACACACCTATTGATTTCGGATCGAGCCCCAAACTTGGGCAACATCATAATATGGTGGGAGGAGTCATTTGGTGAGTTTTGAGTGAAATCCAATTGCTTGAAGTATGGAATACACCAACCACTCCAATTAGGAATGAACTGCCGTTGAACTTGAATTGTCCAATTTCTCACACCTATTGATTTCGGATCGAGCCCAAAACTTGGGCAACATCGTAATATGGTGGGAGGAGTCATTTGGTGAGTTTTGAGTGAAATCCAATCGCTAGAATTATGGAATACACCAACCACTCCAACTCGGAACGAACTGCCGTTGAACTTGAATTGTCCAATTTGGAACACCTATTGATTTCGGATCGAGCCCAAAACTTGGGCAACATCATAATATGGTGGGAGGAGTCATTTGGTGAGTTTTGAGTGAAATCCAATCGCTAGAATTATGGAATACACCAACCACTCCAATTCGGAACGAACTGCCGTTGAACTTGAATTGTCCAATTTGGAACACCTATTGATTTCGGATCGAGCCCAAAACTTGGGCAACATCATAATATGGTGGGAGGAGTCATTTGGTGAGTTTTGAGTGAAATCCAATCGCTAGAAGTATGGAATACACCAACCACTCCAATTAGGAACGAACTGCCGTTGAACTCGAATTGTCCAATTTCTCACACCTATTGATTTCGGATCGGGCCCAAAACTTGGGCAACATCATAATATCGTGGGAGGAGTCGTTTGGTGAGTTTTGAGTGAAATCCAATCGCTAGAAGTATGGAATACACCAACCACTCCAATTAGGAACGAACTGCCGTTGAACTTGAATTGTCCAATTTCTCAAACCTATTGATTTCGGATGGAACCCCAAACTTTTGCAACAACATAATATGGTGGGAGGAGTCATTTGGTGAGTTTTGAGTGAAATCCAATCGCTAGAAGTATGTAATACACCAACAACTCCAATTAGGAACGAACTGCCGTTGAACTTAAATTGTCCAATTTCTCACACCTATTGAGTTCGGATCGAGCCCAAAACTTGGGCAACATCATAATGTGGTGGGGGGAGTCATTTGGTGAGTTTTGAGTGAAATCCAATCGCTAGAAGTATGGAATACACCAACCACTCCAATTAGGAACGAACTGCCATTGAACTTGAATTGTCCAATTTCTCACACCTATTGATTTCGGATCGAGCCCAAGACTTGGGCAACATCGTAATATGGTGGGAGGAGTCATTTGGTGAGTTTTGAGTGAAATCCAATCGCTAGAATTATGGAATACACCAACCACTCCAATTAGGAACGAACTGCCGTTGAACCTGAATTGTCCAATTTCTCATACCTATTGGTTTCGGATCGAGCCCAAAACTTGTGCAACATCAAAATTTGGTGGGAGGAGTCATTTGGTGCGTTTTGAGTGTAATCCAATCGCTAGAAGTATGGAAAACACCAACCACTCCAATTAGGAACGAACTGCCGTTGAACTTTAATTGTCCAATTTGGAACACCTATTGATTTCCTATCGAGCCCAAAACTTGGGCAACATCATAATATGGTGGGAGGAGTCATTTGGTGAGTTTTGAGTGAAATCCAATCGCTAGAAGTATGGAATACACCAACCACTCCAATTAGGAACGAAGTGCCGTTGAACTTGAATTGTCCAATTTCTCACACCTATTGATTTCGGATGGAACCCCAAACTTGTGCAACATCATAATATGATGGGAGGAGTCATTTGGGGAGTTTTGAGTGAAATCCAATCGCTAGAAGTATGTAATACACCAACAACTCCAATTAGGAACGAACTGCCGTTGAACTTAAATTGTCCAATTTCTCACACCTATTGAGTTCGGATCGAGCCCAAAACTTGGGCAACATCATAATATGGTGGGAGGGGTCATTTGTTGAGTTTTGAGTGAAATCCAATCGCTAGAAGTATGGAATACACCAACCACTCCAATTAGGAACGAACTGCCATTGAACTTGAATTGTCCAATTTCACACACCTATTGATTTCGGATAGAGCCCCAAACTTGGGCAACATCATAATATGGTGGGAGGAGTCATTTGGTGAGTTTTGAGTGAAATCCAATCGCTTGAAGTATGGAATACACCAACCACTCCAATTAGGAATGAACTGCCGTTGAACTTGAATTGTCCAATTTCTCACACCTATTGACTTCGGATCGAGCCCAAAACTTGGGCAACATCGTAATATGGTGGGAGGAGTCATTTGGTGAGTTTTGAGTGAAATCCAATCGCTAGAATTATGGCATACACCAACCACTCCAATTCGGAACGAACTGCCGTTGAACTTGAATTGTCCAATTTGGAACACCTACTGATTTCGGATCGAGCCCAAAACTTGGGCAACATCATAATATGGTGGGAGGAGTCATTTGGTGAGTTTTGAGTGAAATCCAATCGCTAGAAGTATGGAATACACCAACCACTCCAATTATGAACGAACTGCAGTTGAACTTGAATTGTCCAATTTCTCATACCTATTGATTTCGGATCGAGCCCAAAACTTGTGCAACATCATAATTTGGTGGGAGGAGTCATTTGGTGAGTTTTGAGTGAAATCCAATCGCTAGAAGTATGGAATACACCAACCACTCCAATTAGGAACGAACTGCCGTTGAACTTGAATTGTCCAATTTCTCACACCTATTGATTTCGGATCGGGCCCAAAACTTGGGCAACATCATAATATGGTGGGAGGAGTCGTTTGGTGAGTTTTGAGTGAAATCCAATCGCTAGAAGTATGGAATACACCAACCACTCCAATTAGGAACGAACTGCCATTGAACTTGAATTGTCCAATTTCTCAAACCTATTGATTTCGGATGGAACCCCAAACTTGGGCAACAACATCATATGGTGGGCGGAGTCATTTGGTGAGTTTTGAGTGAAATCCAATCGCTAGAAGTATGTAATACACCAACAACTCCAATTAGGAACGAACTGCCGTTGAACTTAAATTGTCCAATTTCTCACACCTATTGAGTTCGGATCGAGCCCAAAATTTGGGCAACATCGTAATATGGTGGGAGGAGTCATTTGGTGAGTTTTGAGTGAAATCCAATCGCTAGAATTATGGAATACACCAACCACTCCAATTCGGAACGAACTGCCGTTGAACTTGAATTGTCCAATTTGGAACACCTATTGATTTCGGATCGAGCCCAAAACTTGGGCAACATCATAATAAGGTGGGAGGAGTCATTTGGTGAGTTTTGAGTGAAATCCAATCGCTAGAAGTATGGAATACACCAACCACTCCAATTAGGAACGAACTGCCGTTGAACCTGAATTGTCCATTTTCTCATACCTATTGATTTCGGATCGAGCCCAAAACTTGTGCAACATCATAATTTGGTGGGAGGAGTCATTTGGTGCGTTTTGAGTGAAATCCAATCGTTAGAAGTATGGAATACACCAACCACTCCAATTAGGAACGAACTGCCGTTGAACTTTAATTGTCCAATTTGGAACACCTATTGATTTCGTATCGAGCCCAAAACTTGGGCAACATCATAATATGGTGGGAGGAGTCATTTGGTGAGTTTTGAGTGAAATCCAATCGCTAGAAGTATGGAATACACCGACCACTCCAATTAGGAACGAAGTGCCGTTGAACTTGAATTGTCCAATTTCTCACACCTATTGATTTCGGATGGAACCCCAAACTTGTGCAACATCATAATATGATGGGAGGAGTCATTTGGGGAGTTTTGAGTGAAATCCAATCGCTAGAAGTATGGAATACACCAACCACTCCAATTAGGAACGAACTGCCGTTGAACTTGAGTTGTCCAATTTCTCACACCTACTGATTTCGGATCGGGCCCAAAACTTGGGCAACATCATAATATGGTGGGAGGAGTCGTTTGGTGAGTTTTGAGTGAAATCCAATCGCTAGATGTATGGAATACACCAACCACTCCAATTAGGAACGAATTGCCATTGAACTTGAATTGTCCAATTTCTCAAACCTATTGATTTGGGATGGAACCCCAAACTTGGGCAACAACATCATATGGTGGGAGGAGTCATTTGGTGAGTTTTGAGTGAAATCCAATCGCTAGAAGTATGTAATACACCAACAACTCCAATTAGGAACGAACTGCCGTTGAACTTAAATTGTCCAATTTCTCACACCTATTGAGTTCGGATCGAGCCCAAAACTTGGGCAACATCATAATATGGTGGGAGGAGTCATTTGGTGAGTTTTGAGTGAAATCCAATCGCTTGAAGTATGGAATACACCAACCACTCCAATTAGGAACGAACTGCCGTTGAACTTGAATTGTCCAATTTCTCACACCTATTGATTTCGGATCGAGCCCAAAACTTGGGCAACATCGTAATATGGTGGGAGGAGTCATTTGGTGAGTTTTGAGTGAAATCCAATCGCTAGAATTATGGAATACACCAACCACTCCAATTCGGAACGAACTGCCGTTGAACTTGAATTGTCCAATTTGGAACACCTATTGATTTCGGATCGAGCCCAAAACTTGGGCGACATCATAATGTGGTGGGAGGAGTCATTTGGTGAATTTTGAGTGAAATCCAATCGCTAGAAGTACGGAATACACCAACCACTCCAATTAGGAACGAACTGCCGTTGAACTTGAATTGTCCCATTTCGAACACCTATTGATTTCGGATCATGCCCAAAACTTGGGCAACATCATAATATGGTGGGAGGAGTCATTTGGTGAGTTTTGAGTGAAATCCAATCGCTAGAAGTATGGAATACACCAACCACTCCAATTAGGAACGAACTGCCATTGAACTTGAATTGTCCAATTTCCCACACATATTGATTTCGGATCGAGCCCAAAACTAGGGCAACATCATAATATGGTGGGAGGAGTCATTTGGTGAGTTTTGAGTGAAACCCAATCTTTAGAAGTATGGAATACACCAACCACTCCAATTAGGAACGAACTGCCATTGAACTTGAATTGTCCAATTTGGAACACCTATTGATTTCGGATCGAGACCAAAACTTGGGCAACATCATAATATGGTGGGAGGAGTCGTTTGGTGAGTTTTAAGTGAAATCCAATCGCTAGAAGTATGGAAAACACCAACCACTCCAATTAGGAACGAACTGCCGTTGAACTTGAATTGTCCAATTTGTCACACCTATTGATTTCAGATCGAGACCATAAGTTGGGAAACGTCATAATATGGCGGGAGGAGTCATTTGGTGAGTTTTGAGTGAAATCCAATCGCTAGAAGTACGGAATACACCAACCACTTCCATTAGGAACGAACTGTTGTTGAACTTGAATTGTCCAATTTCTCACACCTATTGATTTCGGAACGAACCCCAAACTTGTGCAACATCATAATATGGTGGGAGGATTCATTTGGTGAGTTTTGAGTGAAATCCAATCGCTAGAAGTATGGAATACACCAACCACTCCAATTAGGAACGAACTGCCGTTGAACTTGAATTGTCCAATTTCGACCACCTATTGATTTCGGATCGAGCCCAAAACTTGGGCAACATCATAATATGGTGGATGGCGTCCTTTGGTGAGTTTTGAGTGAAACCCAATCGCTAGAAGTATGGAATACACCAACCACTGCAATTAGGAAAGAACTGCCGTGGAACTTGAATTGTCCAATTTCTCACACCTATTGATTTCGGATCGAGCCCAAAACTTGGGCAATATAATAATATGGTGGGAGGAGTCATTTGGTGAGTTTTGAGTGAAATCCAATCGCTAGAAGTATGGAATACACCAACCAATCCAATAAGGAACGAACTGCCGTTGAACTTGAATTGTCCAATTTGTCACACCTATTGATTTCAGATCGAGACCATAAGTTGGGCAACGTCATAATATGGTGGGAGGAGTCATTTGGTGAGTTTTGAGTGAAATCCAATCGCTAGAAGTGTGGAATACACCAACCACTCCCATTAGGAACGAACTGTCGTTCAACTTGAATTGTCCAATTTCTCACACCTATTGATTTCGGAACGAACCCCAAACTTGTGCAACATCATAATATGGTGGGAGGATTCATTTGGTGAGTTTTGAATGAAATCCAATCGCTAGAAGTATGGAATACACCAACCACTCCAATTAGGAACGAACTGCCGTTGAACTTGAATTGTCCAATTTCTCACACCTATTGATTTCGGATCGAGCCCAAAACTTGGGCAACATCATAATATGGTGGGAGGAGTCATTTGGTGAGTTTTGAGTGAAATCCAATCGCTAGAAGTACGGAATACACCAACCACTTCCATTAGGAACGAACTGTTGTTGAACTTGAATTGTCCAATTTCTCACACCTATTGATTTCGGATCGAACCCTAAACTTGTGCAACATCACAATATGGTGGGAGGATTCATTTGGTGAGGTTTGAGTCAAATCCAATCGCTAGAACTATGGAATACAGCAACCACTCCAATTTGGAACGAACTGCCGCTGAACTTGAATTGTCCAATTTCTCACACCTATTGATTTCGGATCGAGCCCAAAACTTGGGCAACATCATAATATGATGGGAGGAGTCATTTGGTTAGTTTTGAGTGAAATCCAATCGCAAGAAGTACGGAATACACCAACCACTCCAATAAGGAACGAACTGCCGTTGAACTTGAATTGTCCTATTTCGAACACCTATTGATTTCGGATGGAGCCCAAAACTTGGGAAACATCATAATATGGTGGGAGGAGTCATTTGGTGATTTTTGAGTGAAATCCAATCGCTAGAAGTATGGAATACACCAACCACTCCAATTAGGAACGAACTGCTGTTGAACTTGAATTGTCCAATTTGGAACACCTACAGATTTCGGATCGATCCCAAAACTTGGGCAACATCATAATATGGTGGGAGGAGTCATTTGGTGTGTTTTGAGTGAAATCCAATAGCTAGAAGTGTGGAATACACCAACCACTCCAATTAGGAACGAACTGCCGTTGAACTTGAATTGTCCAATTTCTCACAACTATTGATTTCGGATCGAGCCCCAAACTTGGGCAACATCATAATATGGTGGGAGGAGTCATTTGGTGAGTTTTGAGTGAAATCCAATCGCTAGAAGATTGGAATACACCAACCACTCCAATTAGGAACGAACTGCCGTTGAACTTGAATTGTCCAATTTGGAACACCTATTGATTTCGGATCGAGACCATAACATGGGCAACATCATAATATGGTAGGAGGAGTCATTTGGTGAGTTTTGATTGAAATCCTATCTCTAGAAGTATGGAATACACCAACCACTCCAATTAGGAACGAACTGCCGTTGAACTTGAATTGTCCAATTTCTCACACCTATTGATTTCGGATCGAGCCCAAAACTAAGGCAACATCATAATATGGTGGGAGGAGTCATTCGGTGTGTTTTGAGTGAAATCCAATCGCTAGAAGTATGGAATACACCAACCACACCAATTAGGAACGAACTGCCGTTGAACTTGAATTGTCCAATTTGGAACACCTATTGATTTCGGATCGAGACCATAACTTGGGCAACATCATAATATGGTGGGAGGAGTCATTTGCTGAGTTCTGAGTGAAATCCAATCGCTGGAAGTACGGAATACACCAACCACTCCAATTAGGAACGAACTGCCGTTGAACTTGAATTGTCCAATTTCTCACACCTATTGATTTCGGATCGAGCCCCAAACTTAGGCAACATATGGTGGGAGGAGTCATTTGGTAAGTTTTGAGTGAAATCCAATCGCTAGAAGTATGGAATATCCCAACCACTCCAATTAGGAACGAATTGCCGTTGAACTTGAATTGTCCAATTTCTCACACCTATTGATTTCGGATCGAACCCCAAACTTGGGCAACATCATAATATGGTGGGAGGAGTCACTTGGTGAGTTTTGAGTGAAATCCAATCGCTAGAAGTTTGGAATACACCAACCACTCCAATTTGGAACGAACTGCCGTTGAACTTGAATTGTCCAATTTGGAACACCTATTGATTTCGGATCGACACCATAACTTGGGCAACATCATAATATGGTGGGAGGAGTCATTTGGTGAGTTTTGAGTGAAATCCAATCGCTAGAAGTATAGAATACACCAACCACTCCAATTAGGAACGAACTGCCGTTGAACGTGAATTGTCCAATTTCTCACACCTATTGATTTCGGATCGAGCCCCAAACTTGGGAAACATCATAATATGGTGGGAGGAGTCATTTGATGAGTTTTAAGTGAAATCCAATCGCTAGAAGTATGGAATACTCCAACCACTCCAATTAGGAACGAACTGCCGTTGAACTTGAATTGTCCAATTTCTCACACCTATTTATTTCGGGACGAGCCCAAAACTTGGGCAACATCATAATATGGTGGGAGGAGTCATTTGGTGAGTTTTGAGTGAAATCCAATCGCTAGAAGTATAGAATACACCAACCACTCCAATTAGGAACGAACGGCCGTTGAACTCGAATTGTCCAATTTCTCACACCGATTGATTTCGGATCGAGCCCCAAACTTAGGCAACATATGGTGGGTGGAGTCATTTGGTGAGTTTTGAGTGAAATCCAATCGCTAGAAGTATGGAATACCCCAACCACTCCAATTAGGAACGAACTGCCGTTGAACTTGAATTGTCCAATTTCTCACACCTATTGATTTCGGATCGAGCCCAAAACTTGGGCAACATCATAATATGGTGGGAGGAGTCATTTGGTGAGTTTTGAGTGAAATCCAATCGCTAGAAGTATGGAATACACCAACCACTCCAATTAGGAACGAACTGCCGTTGAACTTGAATTGTCCAATTTCTCACACCTATTGATTTCGGATCGAGCCCAAAACTTGGGCAACATCATAATATGGTGGGAGGAGTCATTTGGTGAGTTTTGAGTGAAATCCAATCGCTAGAATTATGGAATACACCAACCACTCCAATTAGGAACGAACTGCCGTTGAACTTGAATTGTCCAATTTCTCACACCTATTGATTTCGGATCGAGCCCCAAACATGGGAAACATCATAATATGGTGGGAGGGGTCATTTGGTGAGTTTTGAGTGAAATCCAATCGCTAGAAGTATAGAATACACAAACCACTCCAATTAGGAACGAACTGCCGTTGAACTTGAATTTTCCAATTTGGAACACCTATTGATTTCGGATCGAGCCCAACACTTGGGCAACATCATAATATGGTGGGAGGAGTCATTCGGTGTGTTTTGAATGAAATCCAATCGCTAGAAGTGTGGAATACACCAACCACTCCAATTAGGAACGAACTGCCGTTGAACTTGAATTGTCCAATTTCTCTCCCCTATTGATTTCGGATCGAGCCCCAAACTTGGGCAACATCATAATATGGTGGGAGGAGTCATTTGGTGAGTTTTGAGTGAGATCCAATCGCTAGAAGTATGGAATACACCAACCACTCCAATTAGGAACGAACTGCCGTTGAACCTGAATTGTCCAATTTCTCACACCTATTGATTTCGGATCGAGCCCAAAACTTGGGCAACATCAAAATATGGTGGGAGGAGTCATTTGGTGAGTTTTGAGTGAAATCCAATCGCTAGAAGTATGGAATACACCAACCACTCCAATTAGGAACGAACTGCCGTTGAACTTGAATTGTCCAATTTCTCACACCTATTGATTTCGGATCGAGCCCAAAACATGGGAAACATCATAATAAGGTGGGAGGAGTCACTTGGTGAGTTTTGAGTGAAATCCAATCGCTAGAAGTATGGAATACACCAACCACTCCAATTAGGAACGAACTGCCGTTGAACTTTAATTGTCCAATTTTCCACACCTATTGATTTCGGATCGAGCCTAAAACTTGGGCAACATCATAATATGGTGGGAGGAGTCATTTGGTGAGTTTTGAGTAAAATCCAATTGCTAGAAGTGTGAAATACACCAACCACTCGAATTAGGAACGAACTGGCGTTGAACTTGAAATTGTCCAATTTGGAACACCTGTTGATTTCGGATCAAGCCGAAAACTTGGGCAACATCATAATATGGTGGGAGGAGTCATTTGGTCAGTTTTGAGTGAAATCCAATCGCTAGAAATATGGAATACACCAATCACTCCAATTAGGAACGCACTGCCGTAAACTTGGATTGTCAAATTTGGAACACCTATTGGTTTCGGATCGCGCCCAAAACTTGGGCAACATCGTAATATGGTGGGAGGAGTCATTTGGTGAGTTTTGAGTGAAATCCAATCGCTAGAAGTATGTAATACGCCAACCACTCCAATTAGGAACGAACTGCCGTTGAACTTGAATTGTCCAATTTGGAACACCTATTGATTTCGGATCGAGCTCAAAACTTGGGCAACATGATAATATGGTGGGAGGAGTCATTTGGTTAGTTTTGAGTGAAATCCAATCGCTAAAAGTATGGAATACACCAACCACTCCAATTAGGAACGAACTGCCGTTGAACTTGAATTGTCCAATTTCTCACACCTATTGATTTCGGATCGAGCCCAAAACTTGGGCAACATCAAAAAATGGTGGGAGAAGTCATTTGGTGAGTTTTGAAAGAAATCCAATCGCTAGAAGTATGGAATACACCAACCACTCCAATTAGGAACGAATTGCCGTTGAACTTGAATTGTCCAATTCGGAACACCTATTGATTTCGGATCGAGACCAAAACTTGGGCAACATCATAATATGGTGGGAGGAGTCATTTGTTGAGTTTTGAGTGAAATCCAATCGCTAGAAGTATAGAATACACCAACCACTCCAATTAGGAAAGAACTGCCGTTGAACTTGAATTGTCCAATTTCTCAAACCTATTGATTTCGGATCGAGCCCCAAACTTGGGCAACATCATAACATGGTGGGAGGAGTCATTTGGTGAGTTTTGAGTGAAATCCAATCGCTAGAAGTACGGAATACACCAACCACTCCAATTAGGAACGAACTGCCGTTGAACTTGAATTGTCCAATTTGGAACAACTATTGATTTCGGATCGAGACCAAAACTTGGGCAAAATCATAATATGGTGGGAGGAGTCATTTGGTGAGTTTTGAGTGAGATCCAATCGCTAGAAGTATGGAATACACCAACCACTCCAATTAGGAACGAACAGCCGTTGAACTTGAATTGTCCGATTTGAAACACCTATTGATTTCGGACCGAGCCCAAAACTTGGGCAACATCATAATATGGTGGGAGGAGTCATTTGGTGAATTTTGAATGAAATCCAATCGCTAGAAGTATGGAATACACCAACCACTCCAATTAGGAACGAACTGCCGTTGAACTTTAACTGTCCAATTTCTCACACCTATTGATTTCGGATCGAACCCAAAACTTGGGCAACATCAAAATATGGTGGGAGAAGTCATTTGGTGAGTTTCGAATGAAATCCAATAGCTAGAAGTATGGAATACACCAACCACTCCAATTTGGAACGAACTGCCGTTGAACTTGAATTGTCCAATTTCTCACACCTATTGATTTCGGATCGAACCCCAAACTTGTGCAACATCATAATATGGTGGGAGGAGTCATTTGGTGAGTTTTGAGTGAAATCCAATCGCTAGAAGTATGGAATACACCAACCACTCCAATTAGGAACGAACTGTCGTTGAACTTTAATTGTCCAATTTCTCACACCTATTGATTTCGGGTCGAGCCCAAAACTTGGGCAACATCATAATATGGTGGGAGGAGTCATTTGGTGAGTTTTGAGTGAAATCCAATCGCTAGAAGTATGGAATGCACCAACCACTCCAATTAGGAACGAACTGCCGTTGAACTTGAATTGTCCAATTTCACACACCTATTGATTTCGGATCGAGCCCAAAACTTGGGCAACATCATAATATGGTGGGAGGAGTCATTTGGTGAGTTTTGAGTGAAATCCAATAGCTAGAAGTATGGAATACACCAACCCCTCCAATTAGGAACGAACTGCCGTTGAACTTGAATTGTCCAATTTGGAACACCTATTGATTTCGGTTCGAGACCAAAACTTGGGCAACATCATAATATGGTGGGAGGAGTCATTTGGTGAGTTTTGAATGACATCCAATCGCTAGAAGTTTGGAATACACCAACCACTCCAATTAGGAACGAACTGCCGTTGAACTTTAATTGTCCAATTTCTCACACCTATTGATTTCGGATCGAACCCAAAACTTGGGCAACATCAAAATATGGTGGGAGAAGTCATTTGGTGAGTTTCGAATGAAATCCAATCGCTAGAAGTATGGAATACACCAACCACTCCAATTAGGAACGAAATGCCGTTGAACCTAAATTGTCCAATTTCTCACACCTATTGAGTTCGGATCGAGCCCAAAACTTTGGCAACATCATAATATGGTGGGAGGAGTCATTTGGTGAGTTTTGAGTGAAATCCAATCGCTAGAAGTATGGAATACACCAACCACTCCAATTAGGAACGAACTGCCGTTGAACTTTAATTGTCCAATTTCTCACACCTATTGATTTCGGATCGAACCCAAAACTTGGGCAACATCAAAATATGGTGGGAGAAGTCATTTGGTGAGTTTCGAATGAAATCCAATCGCTAGAAGTATGGAATACACCAACCACTCCAATTTGGAACGAACTGCCGTTGAACTTGAATTGTCCAATTTCTCACACCTATTGAGTTCGGATCGAGCCCAAACTTGGGCATCATCATAATATGGTGGGAGGAGTCATTTGGTGAGTTTTGAGTGAAATCCAATCGCTAGAAGTATGGAATACACCAACCACTCCAATTAGGAACGAACTGCCGTTGAACTTTAATTGTCCAATTTCTCACACCTATTGATTTCGGATCGAACCCAAAACTTGGGCAACATCAAAATATGGTGGGAGAAGTCATTTGGTGAGTTTCGAATGAAATCCAATCGCTAGAAGTATGGAATACACCAACCACTACAATTAGGAACGAACTGCCGTTGAACTTGAATTGTCCAATTTCTCACACGTATTGATTTCGGATCGAGCCCAAAACTTGGGCAACATCATAATATGGTGGGAGGAGTCATTTGGTGAGTTTTGAGTGAAATCCAATCGCTAGAAGTATGGAATACACCAACCACTCCAATTAGGAACGAACTGCCGTTGAACTTAAATTGTCCAATTTCTCACACCTATTGATTTCGGATCGAGCCCAAAACTTGGGCAACATCATAATATGGTGGGAGGAGTCATTTGGTGAGTTTTGAGTGAAATCCAATCGCTAGAAGTATGGAATACACCTACCACTCCAATTAGGAACGAACTGCCGTTGAACTTGAATTGTCCAATTTCTCACACGTATTGATTTCGGATCGAGCCCAAAACTTGGGCAACATCATAATATGGTGGGAGGAGTCATTTGGTGAGTTTTGAGTGAAATCCAATCGCTAGAAGTATGGAATACACCAACCACTCCAATTAGGAACGAACTGCCGTTGAACTTGAATTGTCCAATTTGGAACACCTATTGATTTCGGATCGAGCCCAAAACTTGGGCAACATCATAATATGGTGGGAGGTGTCATTTGGTGAGTTTTGAGTGAAATCCAATCGCTAGAAGTATGGAATACACCAACCACTCCAATTAGGAACGAACTGCCGTTGAACTTGAATTGTCCAATTTCTCACACCTATTGATTTCGGATCGAGCCCAAAACTTGGGCAACATCATAATATGGTGGGAGGAGTCATTTGGTGAGTTTTGAGTGAAATCCAATCGCTAGAAGTATGGAATACACCAACCACTCCAATTAGGAACGAACTGCCGTTGAACTTGAATTGTCCAATTTGGAACACCTATTGATTTCGGATCGAGCCCAAAACTTGGGCAACATCATAATATGGTGGGAGGAGTCATTTGGTGAGTTTTGAGTGAAATCCAATCGCTAGAAGTATGGAATACACCAACCACTCCAATTAGGAACGAACTGCCGTTGAACTTAAATTGTCCAATTTCTCACACCTATTGATTTCGGATCGAGCCCAAAACTTGGGCAACATCATAATATGGTGGGAGGAGTCATTTGGTGAGTTTTGAGTGAAATCCAATCGCTAGAAGTATGGAATACACCTACCACTCCAATTAGGAACGAACTGCCGTTGAACTTGAATTGTCCAATTTCTCACACGTATTGATTTCGGATCGAGCCCAAAACTTGGGCAACATCATAATATGGTGGGAGGAGTCATTTGGTGAGTTTTGAGTGAAATCCAATCGCTAGAAGTATGGAATACACCAACCACTCCAATTAGGAACGAACTGCCGTTGAACTTGAATTGTCCAATTTCACACACCTATTGATTTCGGATCGAGCCCAAAACTTGGGCAACATCATAATATGGTGGGAGGAGTCATTTGGTGAGTTTTGAGTGAAATCCAATAGCTAGAAGTATGGAATACACCAACCCCTCCAATTAGGAACGAACTGCCGTTGAACTTGAATTGTCCAATTTGGAACACCTATTGATTTCGGTTCGAGACCAAAACTTGGGCAACATCATAATATGGTGGGAGGAGTCATTTGGTGAGTTTTGAATGACATCCAATCGCTAGAAGTTTGGAATACACCAACCACTCCAATTAGGAACGAACTGCCGTTGAACTTTAATTGTCCAATTTCTCACACCTATTGATTTCGGATCGAACCCAAAACTTGGGCAACATCAAAATATGGTGGGAGAAGTCATTTGGTGAGTTTCGAATGAAATCCAATCGCTAGAAGTATGGAATAAACCAACCACTCCAATTAGGAACGAAATGCCGTTGAACCTAAATTGTCCAATTTCTCACACCTATTGAGTTCGGATCGATCCCAAAACTTTGGCAACATCATAATATGGTGGGAGGAGTCATTTGGTGAGTTTTGAGTGAAATCCAATCGCTAGAAGTATGGAATACACCAACCACTCCAATTAGGAACGAACTGCCGTTGAACTTTAATTGTCCAATTTCTCACACCTATTGATTTCGGATCGAACCCAAAACTTGGGCAACATCAAAATATGGTGGGAGAAGTCATTTGGTGAGTTTCGAATGAAATCCAATCGCTAGAAGTATGGAATACACCAACCACTCCAATTTGGAACGAACTGCCGTTGAACTTGAATTGTCCAATTTCTCACACCTATTGAGTTCGGATCGAGCCCAAACTTGGGCATCATCATAATATGGTGGGAGGAGTCATTTGGTGAGTTTTGAGTGAAATCCAATCGCTAGAAGTATGGAATACACCAACCACTCCAATTAGGAACGAACTGCCGTTGAACTTTAATTGTCCAATTTCTCACACCTATTGATTTCGGATCGAACCCAAAACTTGGGCAACATCAAAATATGGTGGGAGAAGTCATTTGGTGAGTTTCGAATGAAATCCAATCGCTAGAAGTATGGAATACACCAACCACTACAATTAGGAACGAACTGCCGTTGAACTTGAATTGTCCAATTTCTCACACCTATTGATTTCGGATCGAGCCCAAAACTTGGGCAACATCATAATATGGTGGGAGGAGTCATTTGGTGAGTTTTGAGTGAAATCCAATCGCTAGAAGTATGGAATACACCAACCACTCCAATTAGGAACGAACTGCCGTTGAACTTAAATTGTCCAATTTCTCACACCTATTGATTTCGGATCGAGCCCAAAACTTGGGCAACATCATAATATGGTGGGAGGAGTCATTTGGTGAGTTTTGAGTGAAATCCAATCGCTAGAAGTATGGAATACACCTACCACTCCAATTAGGAACGAACTGCCGTTGAACTTGAATTGTCCAATTTCTCACACGTATTGATTTCGGATCGAGCCCAAAACTTGGGCAACATCATAATATGGTGGGAGGAGTCATTTGGTGAGTTTTGAGTGAAATCCAATCGCTAGAAGTATGGAATACACCAACCACTCCAATTAGGAACGAACTGCCGTTGAACTTGAATTGTCCAATTTGGAACACCTATTGATTTCGGATCGAGCCCAAAACTTGGGCAACATCATAATATGGTGGGAGGTGTCATTTGGTGAGTTTTGAGTGAAATCCAATCGCTAGAAGTATGGAATACACCAACCACTCCAATTAGGAACGAACTGCCGTTGAACTTGAATTGTCCAATTTCTCACACCTATTGATTTCGGATCGAGCCCAAAACTTGGGCAACATCATAATATGGTGGGAGGAGTCATTTGGTGAGTTTTGAGTGAAATCCAATCGCTAGAAGTATGGAATACACCAACCACTCCAATTAGGAACGAACTGCCGTTGAACTTGAATTGTCCAATTTGGAACACCTATTGATTTCGGATCGAGCCCAAAACTTGGGCAACATCATAATATGGTGGGAGGAGTCATTTGGTGAGTTTTGAGTGAAATCCAATCGCTAGAAGTATGGAATACACCAACCACTCCAATTAGGAACGAACTGCCGTTGAACTTAAATTGTCCAATTTCTCACACCTATTGATTTCGGATCGAGCCCAAAACTTGGGCAACATCATAATATGGTGGGAGGAGTCATTTGGTGAGTTTTGAGTGAAATCCAATCGCTAGAAGTATGGAATACACCTACCACTCCAATTAGGAACGAACTGCCGTTGAACTTGAATTGTCCAATTTCTCACACGTATTGATTTCGGATCGAGCCCAAAACTTGGGCAACATCATAATATGGTGGGAGGAGTCATTTGGTGAGTTTTGAGTGAAATCCAATCGCTAGAAGTATGGAATACACCAACCACTCCAATTAGGAACGAACTGCCGTTGAACTTGAATTGTCCAATTTGGAACACCTATTGATTTCGGATCGAGCCCAAAACTTGGGCAACATCATAATATGGTGGGAGGAGTCATTTGGTGAGTTTTGAGTGAAATCCAATCGCTAGGAGTATGGAATACACCAAACACTCCAATTAGGAACGAACTGCCGTTGAACTTCAATTGTCCAATTTCTCACACCTATTGATTTCGGATCGAGCCCCAAACTTGGGCAACATCATAATATGGTGGGAGGAGTCATTTGGTGAGTTTTGAGTGAAATCCAATCGCTAGAAGTGTGGAATACACCAACCATTCCAATTAGGAACGACCTGCCGTTGAACTTGAATTGTCCAATTTGGAACACTATTGATTTCGGATGGAACCCGAAACTTGTGCAACATCATAATATGGTGGGAGGAGTCATTTGTTGAGTTTTGAGTGAAATCCAATCGCTAGAAATATGGAATACACCAACCACTCCAATTAGGAACGAACTGCCGTTGAACTTGAATTGTCCAATTTCTCACACCTATTGATTTCGGATCGAGCCCCAAACTTGGGCAACATCATAATATGGTGGGAGGAGTCATTTGGTGAGTTTTGAGTGAAATCCAATCGATAGGAGTATGGAATACACCAGCCACTCCAATTAGGAACGAACTGCCGTTGAACTTAAATTGTCCAATTTCTCACACCTATTGAGTTCGGTTCGAGCCCAAAAGTTGGGCAACATCATAATAGGGTGAGAGGAGTCATTTGGTGAGTTTTGAGTGAAATCCAATCGCTAGAAGTATGGAATACACCAACCACTCCAATTAGGAACGAACTGCCGTTGAACTTGAATTGTCAAATTTGGAACACCTATTGATTTCAGATCGAGATCAAAACTTGGGCAACATCATAATATGGTGGGAGGAGTCATTTGGTGAGTTTTGAGTGAAATCCAATCGCTAGAAGTATGGAATACACCAACCACTCCAATTAGGAACGAACTGTCGTTCAACTTGAATTGTCCAATTTCTCACACCTATTGATTTCGGATAGAGCCCAAAACTTGGGCAACATCATAATATGGTGGGAGGAGTCATTTGGGGAGTTTTGAGTGAAATCCAATCGCTAGAAGTATGGAATACACCAACCACTCCAATTTGGAACGAACTGCCGTTGAACTTGAATTGTCCAATTTGGAACACCTATTCATTTCGGATCGAGACCAAAACTTGGGGAACAACATAATATGGTGGGAGGAGTCATTTAGTGAGTTTCGAGTGAAATCCAATCGCTAGAAGTATGGAATACACCAACCACTCCAATTAGGAACGAACTGCCGTTGAACTTGAATTGTCCAATTTCCCACACCTATTGATTTCGGATCAAGTCCAAAACTTGGACAACATCATAGTATGGTGGGAGGAGTCAATTGGTGAGTTTTGAGTGAAATCCAATCGCTAGAAGTATGGAATACACCAACCACTCCAATTAGGAACGAACTGCCGTTGAACTTGAATTGTCCAATTTGGAACACCTATTGATTTCGGATCGAGCCCAAAACTTGGGCAACATCAAAATATGGTGGGAGCAGTCATTTGGTGAGTTTTGAGTGAAATCGAATCGCTAGAAGTATGGAATACAACAACCACTCCAATTAGGAACGAACTGCCGTTGAACTTGAATTATCCAATTTGGAACACCTATTGATTTAGGATCGAGCCCAAAACTTGGGCAACATCAAAATATGGTGGGAGCAGTCATTTGGTGAGTTTTGAGTGAAATCGAATCGCTAGAAGTATGGAATACAACAACCACTCCAATTAGGAACGAACTGCCGTTGAACTTGAATTATCCAATTTGGAACACCTATTGATTTAGGATCGAGACCAAAACTTGGGGAACAACATAATATGGTGGGAGGAGTCCTTTAGTGTGTTTTGAGTGAAATCCAATCGCTAGAAGTATGGAATACACCAACCACTCCAATTAGGAACGAACTGCCGTTGAACTTGAATTGTCCAATTTCTCACACCTATTGATTTCGGATCGAGTCCAAAACTTGGGCAACATCATAGTATGGTGGGAGGAGTCATTTGGTGAGTTTTGAGTGAAATCCAATCGCTAGAAGTATGGAATACACCAACCATTCCAATTAGGAACGACCTGCCGTTGAACTTGAATTGTCCAATTTGGAACACCTATTGATTTCGGATGGAACCCCAAACTTGTGCAGCATCATAATATGGTGGGAGGAGTCATTTGTTGAGTTTTGAGTGAAATCCAATCACTAGAAGTGTGGAATACACCAACCACTCCAATTAGGAACGAACTGCCGTTGAACTTGAATTGTCCAATTTCTCACACCTATTGATTTCGGATCGAGCCCAAAACTTGGGCAACATCATAATATGGTGGGAGGAGTCATTTGGTGAGTTTTGAGTGAAATCCAATCGCTAGAAGTATGGAATACACCAACCATTCCAATTAGGAACGACCTGCCGTTGAACTTGAATTGTCCAATTTGGAACACCTATTGATTTCGGATGGAACCCCAAACTTGTGCAGCATCATAATATGGTGGGAGGAGTCATTTGTTGACTTTTGAGTGAAATCCAATCACTAGAAGTGTGGAATACACCAACCACTCCAATTAGGAACGAACTGCCGTTGAACTTGAATTGTCCAATTTCTCTCACCTATTGATTTCGGATCGAGCCCAAAACTTGGGCAACATCATAATATGGTGGGAGGAGTCATTTGGTGAGTTTTGAGTGAAATCCAATCGCTAGAAGTATGGAATACACCAACCACTCCAATTAGGAATGAACTGCCGTTAAACTTGAATTGTCCAATTTGGAACACCTATTGATTTAGGATCGAGCCCAAAACTTGGGCAACATCATAATATGGTGGGAGGAGTCATTTGGTGAGTTTTGAGTGAAATCCAATCGCTAGAAGTATGGAATACACCAAACACTCCAATTAGGAACGAACTGCCGTTGAACATGAATTGTCCAATTTGGAACACCAATTGATTTCGGATCGAGCCCAAAACTTGGGCAACATCATAATATGGTGGGAGGAGTCATTTGGTGAGTTTTGAGTGAAATCCAATCGCTAGAAATATGGAATACACCAACCACTCCAATTAGGAACGAACTGCCGATGAACTTGAATTGTCCAATTTGGAACACCTATTGATTTCGGATCGAGCCCAAAACTTGGGCAACATCATAATATGGTGGGAGGAGTCATTTGGTGAGTTTTGAGTGAAATCCAATCGCTAGAAGTATGGAATACAACAACCACTCCAATTAGGAACGAACTGCCGTTGAACTTGAATTGTCCAACTTGGAACACCTATTGATTTCGGATAGAGCCCAAAACTTGGGCAACATCATAATATGGTGGGAGGAGTCATTTGGTGAGTTTTGAGTGAAATCCAATCGCTAGGAGTATGGAATACACCAGCCACTCCAATTAGGAACGAACTGCCGTTGAACTTAAATTGTCCAATTTCTCACACCTATTAAGTTCGGTTCGAGCCCAAAAGTTTGGCAACATCATAATAGGGTGAGAGGAGTCATTTGGTGAGTTTTGAGTGAAATCCAATCGCTAGAAGTATGGAATACACCAAACACTCCAATTAGGAACGAACTGCCGTTGAACTTGAATTGTCCAACTTGGAACACCTATTGATTTCGGATAGAGCCCAAAACTTGGGCAACATCATAATATGGTGGGAGGAGTCATTTGGTGAGTTTTGAGTGAAATCCAATCGCTAGAAGTATGGAATACACCAACCACTCCAATTTGGAACGAACTGCCGTTGAACTTGAATTGTCCAATTTGGAGCACCTATTGATTTCGGATCGAGACCAAAACTTGGGGAACAACATAATATGGTGGGAGGAGTCATTTAGTGAGTTTTGAGTGAAATCCAATCGCTAGAAGTATGGAATACACCAACCACTCCAATTAGGAACGAACTGCCGTTGAACTTCAATTGTCCAATTTCCCACACCTATTGATTTCGGATCAAGTCCAAAACTTGGGCAACATCATAGTATGGTGGGAGGAGTCAATTGGTGAGTTTTGAGTGAAATCCAAGCGCTAGAAGTATGGAATACACCGACCACTCCAATTAGGAACGAACTGCCGTTGAACTTGAGTTGTCCAATTTGGAACACCTATTGATTTCGGATCGAGCCCAAAACTTGGGCAACATCATAATATGGTGGGAGGAGTCATTTGGTGAGTTTTGAGTGAAATCCAATCGCTAGAAATATGGAATACACCAACCACTCCAATTAGGAACGAACTGCCGTTGAACTTGAATTGTCCAATTTGGAACACCTATTGATTTCGGATCGACACCAAAACTTGGGCAACAACATAATATGGTGGGAGGAGTCATTTAGTTAGTTTTGAGTGAAATCCAATCGCTAGAAGTATGGAATACACCAACCACTCCAATTAGGAACGAACTGCCGTTGAACTTGAATTGTCCAATTTGGAACACCCATTGATTTCGGATCGAGCCCAAACTTGGGCAACATCACAATATGGTGGGAGGAGTCATTTGGTGAGTTTTGAGTGAAATCCAATCGCTAGAAGTATGGAATACACCAACCACTCCAATTAGGAACGAACTGCCGTTGAACTTGAATTGTCCAATTTGGAACACCTATTGATTTCGGATCGTGCCCAAAACTTGGGCGACATCATAGTATGGTCGGAGGAGTCATTTGGTGAGTTTTGAGTGAAATCCAATCGCTAGATGTATGGAATACACTAACCACTCCAATTAGGAACGAATTGCCGTTGAACTTGAATTGTCCAATTTGGAACACCTATTGATTTCGGATCGAGCCCAAAACTTGGGCAACATCATAATATGGTGGGAGGAGTCATTTGGGGAGTTTTGAGTGAAATCCAATCGCTAGAAGTATGGAATACACCAACCACTCCAATTAGGAACGAACTGCCGTTGAACTTGAATTGTCCAATTTGGAACACCGATTGATTTCGGATCGAGTCCAAACCTTGGGCAACATCATAATACGGTGGGAGGAGTCATTTCGTGAGTGTTGAGTGAAATCCAATCGCTAGAAGTACGGAATACACCAACCACTCCAATTAGGAACGAACTGCCGTTGAACTTGAATTGTCCAATTTCTCACACCTATTGATTTCGGATCGATCCCAAAACTTGGGCAACATCATAATATGGTGGGAGGAGTCATTTGGTGAGTTTTGAGTGAAATCCAATCGCTAGAAGTATGGAATACACCAACCACTCCAATTAGGAACGAACTGCCGTTGAACTTGTATTGTCCAATTTCTCACACCTATTGATTTCTGATCGAGCCCAAAACTTGGGCAAGATCATAATATGGTGGGAGGAGTCATTTGGTGAATTTTGAGTGAAATCCAATCGCTAGAAGTATGGAATACAACAACCACTCCAGTTAGGAACGAACTGCCGTTGAACTTGAATTGTCCAATTTCTCACACCTATTGATTTCGGATCGAGACCAAAACTTGGGGAACAACATAATATGGTGGGAGGAGTCATTTAGTGAGTTTTGAGTGAAATCCAATCGCTACAATTATGGAATACACCAACCACTCCAATTAGGAACGAACTGCCGTTGAACTTGAATTGTCCAATTTCTCACACCTATTGATTTCGGATCGAGCCCAAAACTTGGGCAACATCATAATATGGTGGGAGGAGTCATTTGGTGAGTTTTGAGTGAAATCCAATCGCTAGAAGTATGGAATACACCAACCACTCCAATTAGTAACGAACTACCGTTGAACTTGAATTGTCCAATTTGGAACACCTATTGATTTCGGATCGAGCCCAAAACTTGGGCAACATCAAAATATGGTGGGAGGAGTCATTTGGTGAGTTTTGATTGAAATCCAAACGCTAGAAGTATGGAATACAACAACCACTCCAATTAGGAACGAACTGCCGTTGAACTTGAATTGTCCAATTTGGAACACCTATTGATTTCGGATCGAGACCAAAACTTGGGGAACAACATAGTATGGAGGGAGGAGTCGTTTGGTGAGTTTTGTGTCAAATTCAATCGCTAGAAGTATGGAATACACCAACCACTCCAATTAGGAACGAACTGCCGTTGAACTTGAATTGTCCAATTTGGAACACCTATTGATTTCGGATCGAGCCCAAAACTTGGGCAACATCATAATATGGTGGGAGGAGTCATTTGGTGAGTTTTGAGTGAAATCCAATCGCTAGGAGTCTGGAATACACCAACCACTCCAATTAGGAACGACCTGCCGTTGAACTTGAATTGTCCAATTTCTCACACCTATTGATTTCGGATCGATTCCAAAACTTGGGCAACATCATAATATGGTGGGAGGAGTCATTTGGTGACTTTTGAGTGAAATCCAATCGCTAGAAGTTTGGAATACACCAACCACTCCAATTAGGAACGAACTGCCGTTGAACTTGAATTGTCCAATTTCTCACACCAATTGAGTTCGGATCGAGCCCAAAACTTGGGTAACATCATAATATGGTGGGAGGAGTCATTTGGTGAGTTTTGAGTGAAATCCAATCGCTAAAAGTATGGAATACACCAACCACTCCAATTAGGAACGAACTGCCGTTGAACTTGAATTGTCCAATTTGGAACACCTATTGATTTCGGATCGAGTCCAAACCTTGGGCAACATCATAATACGGTGGGAGGAGTCATTTCGTGAGTGTTGAGTGAAATCCAATCGCTAGAAGTACGGAATACACCAACCACTCCAATTAGGAACGAACTGCCGTTGAACTTGAATTGTCCAATTTCTCACACCTATTGATTTCGGATCGATCCCAAAACTTGGGCAATATCATAATATGGTGGGAGGAGTCATTTGGTGAGTTTTGAGTGAAATCCAATCGCTAGAAGTATGGAATACACCAACCACTCCAATTAGGAACGAACTGCCGTTGAACTTGAATTGTCCAATTTCTCACACCTATTGATTTCGGATCGAGCCCAAAACTTGGGCAAGATCATAATATGGTGGGAGGAGTCATTTGGTGAATTTTGAGTGAAATCCAATCGCTAGAAGTATGGAATACAACAACCACTCCAATTAGGAACGAACTGCCGTTGAACTTGAATTGTCCAATTTGGAACACCTATTGATTTCGGATCGAGACCAAAACTTGGGGAACAACATAATATGGTGGGAGGAGTCATTTAGTGAGTTTTGAGTGAAATCCAATCGCTAGAAGTATGCAATACACCAACCACTCCAATTAGGAAAGAACTGCCGTTGAACTTAAATTGTCCAATTTCTCACACCTATTGATTTCGGATCGAGTCCAAAGCTTGGGCAACATCATAATATGGTGGGAGGAGTCATTTAGTGAGTTTTGAGTGAAATCCAATCGCTAGAAGTATAGAATACAACAACCACTCCAATTAGGAACGAACTGCCGTAGAACTTGGATTGTCCGTCCTATTTGGAACACCTATTGATTTCGGATCGAGTCCAAAACTTGGGCAACATGATAATGTCGTGGGAGGAGTCATTTGGTGAGTTTTGAGTGAACTCCAATTGCTAGAAGTATGGAATACACCAACCACTCCAATTTGGAACGAACTCCCGTTGAACTTGAATTGTCCAATTTCTCACACCTGTTGATTTCGGATCGAGCCCAAAACTTGGGCAACACCATAATATGGTGGGAGGAGTCATTTGGTGAGTTTTGACTGAAATCCATTGGCTAGAAGTATGGAATACACCATCCACTCCAATTAGGAACGAACTGCCGTTGAACTTGAATTGTCCAATTTGGAACACCTATTGATTTCGGATGGAACCCCAAACTTGTGCAACATCATAATAACGTGGGAGGAGTCATTTGGTGAGTTTAGAGTGAAATCCAATCGCTAGAAGTGCGGAATACACCAAAACTCCAATTAGGAACGAACTGCCGATGAACTTGAATTGTCCAATTTCTCACACCTATTGATTTCGGATCGATCCCAAAACTTGGGCAACATCATAATATGGTGGGAGGAGTCATTTGGTGAGTTTTGAGTGAAATCCAATCGCTAGGAGTATGGAATACACCAACCACTCCAATTAGGAACGAACTGCCGTTGAAATTGAATTGTCCAATTTCTCACACCTATTGATTTCGGATCGATTCCAAAACTTGGGCAACATCATAATATGGTGGGAGTAGTCATTTAGTGAGTTTTGAGTGAAATCCAATCGCTAGAAGTATGGAATACACCAACCACTCCAATTAGGAACGAACTGCCGTAGAACTTGGATTGTCCAATTTGGAACACCTATTGATTTCGGATCGAGTCCAAAACTTGGGCAACATCATAATATGGTGGGAGGAGTCATTTGGTCAGTTTTGAGTGCACTCCAATCGCTAGAAGTATGGAATACACCAACCACTCCAATTTGGAACGAACTGCCGTTGAACTTGAATTGTCCAATTTCTCACACCTATTGATTTCGGATCGAGCCCAAAACTTGGGCAACATCATAATATGGTGGGAGGAGTCATTTGGTGAGTTTTGAGTGAAATCCATTCGCTAGAAGTATGGAATACACCTACCACTCCAATTAGGAACGAACTGCCGTTGAACTTGAATTGTCCAATTTGGAACACCTATTGATTTCGGATCGAGCCCAAAACTTGGGCAACATCGTAATATGGTGGGAGGAGTAGTTTGGTGAGTTTTGAGTGAAATCCAATCGCTAGAAGTATGGAATACACCAACCATTCCAATTAGGAACGACCTGCCGTTGACCTTGAATTGTCCAATTTGGAACACCTGTTGATTTCGGATGGAACCCCAAACTTGTGCAACATCATAATATCGTGGGAGGAGTCATTTGGTAAGTTTTGAGTGAAATCCAATCGCTAGAAGTGTGGAATACCCCAACCACTCCAATTAGGAACGAACTGCCGTTGAACTTGAATTGTCCAATTTGGAACACCTATTGATTTCGGATCGTGCCCAAAACTTGGGCAACATCATAATATGGTGGGAGGAGTCATTTGGTGAGTTTTGAGTGAAATCCAATCGTTAGGAGTATGGAATACACCAAACACTCCAATTAGGAACGAACTGCCGTTGAACTTGAATTGTCCAATTTCTCACACCTATTGATTTCGGATCGATTCCAAAACTTGGGCAACATCATAATATGGTGGGAGGAGTCATTTGGTGAGTTTTGAGTGAAATTCAATCGCTAGAAGTATGGAATACACCAACGACTCCAATTAGGAACGAACTGCCGTTGAACTTGAATTGTCCAATTTCTCACACATATTGATTTCGGATCGATTCCAAAACTTGGGCAACATCATAATATGTTGGGAGGAGTCATTTGGTGAGTTTTGAGTGAAATCCAATCGCTAGAAGTATGGAATACACCAACCACTCCAATTAGGAACGAACTGCCGTTCAACTTGAATTGTCCAGATTGGAACACCTATTGATTTCGGATCGAGCCCAAAACTTGGCCAACATCATAATATGGTGGGAGGAGTCATTTGGTGAGTTTTGAGTGAAATCCAATCGCTAGGAGTATGGAATACACCAACCACTCCAATTAGGAACGAACTGCCGTTGAACTTGAATTGTCCAATTTCTCACACCTATTGATTTCGGATCGTTTCCAAAACTTGGGCAACATCATAATATGGTGGGAGGAGTCATTTAGTGAGTTTTGAGTGAAATCCAATCGCTAGAAGTATGGAATGCACCAACCACTCCAATTTGGAACGAACTGCCGTTGAATTTGAATTGTCCAATTTCTCACACCTATTGATTTCGGATCGAGCCCAAAACTTGGGCAACGTCATAATATGGTGGGTGGAGTCATTTGGTGAGTTTTGAGTGAAATCCATTCGCTAGAAGTATGGAATACACCAACCACTCCAATTAGGAACGAACTGCCGTTGAACTTGAATTGTCCAATTTGGAACACCTATTGATTTCGGATGGATCCCCAAACTTGTGCAACATCATAATATGGTGGGAGGAGTCATTTGGTGAGTTTAGAGTGAAATCCAATCGCTAGAAGTGTGGAATACACCAAAACTCCAATTAGGAACGAACTGCCGATGAACTTGAATTGTCCAATTTTTCACACCTATTGATTTCGGATCGATTCCAAAACTTGGGCAACATCATAATATGGTGGGAGGAGTCATTTGGTGAGTTTTGAGTGAAATTCAATCGCTAGAAGTATGGAATACACCACCCACTCCAATTAGGAACGAACTGCCGTTGAACTTGAATTGTCCAATTTGGAACACCTATTGATTTCGGATCGAGCCCAAAACTTGGGCAACATCATAATATTGTGGGAGGAGTCATTTGGTGAGTTTTGAGTGAAATCCAATCGCTAGAAGTATGGAATACACCAACCACTCCAATTAGGAACGAACTGCCGTTGAACTTGAATTGTCCAATTTCTCACACATATTGATTTCGCATCGATTCCAAAACTTGGGCAACATCATAATATGGTGGGAGGAGTCATTTGGTGAGTTTTGAGTGAAATTCAATCGCTAGAAGTATGAAATACACCAACCACTCCAATTAGGAACGAACTGCCGTTGAACTTGAATTGTCCAATTTGGAACACCTATTGATTTCGGATCGAGCCCAAAACTTGGGCAACATCATAATATGGGGGGAGGTGTCATTTGGTGAGTTTTGAGTGAAATCCAATCGCTAGAAGTATGGAATACACCAACCACTCCAATTAGGAACGAACTGCCGTTGAACTTGAATTGTCCAATTTGGAACACCTATTGATTTCGGATCGAGTCCAAAACTTGGGCAACATCATAACATGGTGGGAGGAGTCGTTTGGTGAGTTTTGAGTGAAATCCAATTGCTAGAAGTTTGGAATACACCAACCACTCCAATTAGGAACGAACTGCCGTTGAACTTGAATTGTCCAATTTCTCACACATATTGATTTCGGATCGATTCTAAAACTTGGGCAACATCATAATATGTTGGGAGGAGTCATTTGGTGAGTTTTGAGTGAAATCCAATCGCTAGAAGTATGGAATACACCAACCACTCCAATTAGGAACGAACTGCCGTTCAACTTGAATTGTCCAGATTGGAACACCTATTGATTTCGGATCGAGCCCAAAACTTGGCCAACATCATAATATGGTGGGAGGAGTCATTTGGTGAGTTTTGAGTGAAATCCAATCGCTAGGAGTATGGAATACACCAACCACTCCAATTAGGAACGAACTGCCGTTGAACTTGAATTGTCCAATTTCTCACACCTATTGATTTCGGATCGTTTCCAAAACTTGGGCAACATCATAATATGGTGGGAGGAGTCATTTAGTGAGTTTTGAGTGAAATCCAATCGCTAGAAGTATGGAATACACCAACCACTCCAATTAGGAACGAACTGCCGTTGAACTTGAATTGTCCAATTTGGAACACCTATTGATTTCGGATCGAGTCCAAAACTTGGGCAACATCATAACATGGTGGGAGGAGTCGTTTGGTGAGTTTTGAGTGAAATCCAATTGCTAGAAGTTTGGAATACACCAACCACTCCAATTAGGAACGAACTGCCGTTGAACTTGAATTGTCCAATTTGGAACACCTATTGATTTCGGATCGAGACCAAAACATGGGCAACAACATAATATGGTGGGAGGAGTCATTTAGTGAGTTTTGAGTGAAATCCAATCGCTAGAAGTATGGAATACACCAACCACTCCAATTTGGAACGAACTGTCGTTGAACTTGAATTGTCCAATTTCTCACACCTATTGATTTCGGATCGAGTCCAAAACTTGGGCAACATCATAATATGGTGGGAGGAGTCATTTGGTGAGTTTTGAGTGAAAGACAATCCAAAGAACTATGAATTACCCCAACCACTCCAATTACGAACGAACTGCCGTTGAACTTGAATTGTCCAATTTGGAACACCTATTGATTTCGGATCTATCCCAAAACTTGGGCAACATCATAATATGGTGGGAGGAGTCATTTGGTGAGTTTTTAGTGAAATCCAATCTCTAGGAGTATGGAATACACCAAACACTCCCATTAGGAACGAACTGCCGTTGAACTTGAATTGTCCAATTTCTCACACCTATTGATTTCGGATCGAGCCCCAAACTTGGGCTACATCAAAATATGGTGTGAGGAGTCATTTGGTGAGTTTTGAGTGAAATCCAATCGCTAGAAGTATGGAATACACCAACCACTCCAATTAGGAATGAACTGCCGTTGAACTTGAATTGTCCAATTTCTCACACCTATTGATTTCGGATCGAGCCCAAAACTTGGGCAACATTATAATATGGTGGGAGGAGTCATTTGGTGAGTTTGGAGTGAAATCCAATCAATAGAAGTATGGAATACACCAACCACTCCAATTAGGAACGAACTGCCGTTGAACTTGAATTGTCCAATTTGGAACACCTATTGATTTCGGATCGAGCCCAAAACTTGGGCAACATCAAAATATGGTGGGAGGAGTCAATTGGTGAGTTTTGAGTGACATCCAATTGCTAGAAGTATGGAATACAACAACCATTCCAATTGGGAACGACCTGCCGTTGAACTTGAATTGTCCAATTTGGAACACCTATTGATTTCGGATGGAACCCCAAACTTGTGCAACATCATAATATGGTGGGAGGAGTCATTTGGTGAGTTTTGAGTGAAATCCAAATGCTAGAAGTATGGAATACAACAACCACTCCAATTAGGAACGAACTGCCGTTGAACTTGAATTGTCCAATTTTGAACACCTATTGATTTCGGATCGAGCCCCAAACTTGGGCAACGTCAAAATATGGTGGGAGGAGTCATTTGGGGAGTTTTTTGTGAAATCCAATCGCTAGAAGTATGGAATACACCAACCACTCCAATTAGGAACGAACTGTCGTTGAACTTGAATTGTCCAATTTCTCACACCTATTGATTTCGGATCGAGCCCAAAACTTGGGCAACATCATAATATGGTGGGAGGAGTCATTTGGTGAGTTTTGAGTGAAATCCAATCGCTAGAAGTATGGAATACACCAACCACTCCAATTAGGAACGAACTGCCGTTGAACTTGAATTGTCCAATTTGGAACACCTATTGATTTCGGATCGAGCCAAAAACTTGGGCAACATCATAATATGGTGGGAGGAGTGATTTGGTGAGTTTTGAGTGAAATCCAATCAATAGAAGTATGGAATACACCAACCACTCCAATTAGGAACGAACTGCCGTTGAACTTGAATTGTCCAATTTGGAACACCTATTGATTTCGGATCGAGCCCAAAACTTGGGCAACATCAAAATATGGTGGGAGGAGTCATTTGGTGAGTTTTGAGTGAAATCCAATTGCTAGAAGTATGGAATACAACAACCCCTCCAATTAGGAACGAACTGCCGTTTGACTTGAATTGTCCAATTTGGAACACCTATTGATTTCGGATCGAGACCAAAACTTGGGGAACAATATAATATGGTGGGAGGAGTCATTTAGTGAGTTTTGAGTGAAATCCAATCGCTAGAAGTATGGAATACACCAACCACTCCAATTTGGAATGAACTGCCGTTGAACTTGAATTGTCCAATTTCTAAGACCAATTGATTTCAGATCGAGTCCAAAACTTGGGCAACATCATAATATGGTGGGAGGAGTCATTTGGTGAGTTTTGAGTCAAATCCAATCGCTAGAAGTATGGAATACACCAACCACTCCAATTAGGAACGAACTGCCGTTGAACTTGAAGTGTCCAATTTGGAACACCTATTGATTTCAGATCGAGCCCAAAACTTGGGCAACATCATAATATGGTGGGAGGAGTCATTTGGTGAGTTTTGAGTGAAATCCAATCGCTAAAAGTATGGAATACAACAACCATTCCAATTGGGAACGACCTGCCGTTGAACTTGAATTGTCCAATTTGGAGCACCTATTGATTTCGGATGGAACCCCAAACTAGTGCAACATCATAATATGGTGGGAGGAGTCATTTGGTGAGTTTTGAGAGAAATCCAATCGCTAGAAGTGTGGAATACACCAACAACTCCAATTAGGAACGAACTGACGTTGAACTTGAATTGTCCAATTTGGAACACCTATTGATTTCGGATCGAGTCCAAAACTTGGGCAACAACATAATATGGTGGGAGGAGTCATTTGGTGAGTTTTGAGTGAAATCCAATCGCTAGAAGTGTGGAATACACCAACAACTCCAATTAGGAACGAACTGACGTTGAACTTGAATTGTCCAATTTCTCACACCTATTGAGTTCGGATCGAGCCCAAAACTTGGGTAACATCATAATATGGTGGGAGGAGTCATTTGGTGAGTTTTGAGTGATATCCAATCGCTAGAAGTATGGAATACACCAACCACTCCAATTAGGAACGAACTGCCGTTGAACTTGAATTGTCCAATTTGGAACACCTATTGATTTCGGATCGAGCCCAAAACTTGGGCAACATCATAATATGGTGGGAGGAGTCATTTGGTGTGTTTTGAGTGAAATCCAAACGCTAGAAGTATGGAATACAACAACCACTCCAATTAGGAACGAACTGCCGTTGAACTTGAATTGTCCAATTTTGAACACCTATTGATTTCGGATCGAGACCAAAACTTGGGGAACAATATAATATGGTGGGAGGAGTCATTTAGTGAGTTTTGAGTGAAATCCAATCGCTAGAAGTATGGAATACACCAACCACTCCAATTAGGAACGAACTGCCGTTGAACTTGAATTGTCCAATTTCTCACACCTATTGATTTCGGATCGATTCCAAGACTTGGGCAACATCAAAATATGGTGGGAGGAGTCATTTGGGGAGTTTTGAGTGAAATCCAATCGCTAGAAGTATGGAATACACCAACCACTCCAATTAGGAACGAACTGCCGTTGAACTTGAATTGTCCAATTTCGCACACCTATTGATTTCGGATCGAGCCCAAAATTTGGGCAACGTCATAATATGGTGGGAGGAGTCATTTGGTGAGTTTTGAGTGAAATCCAATCGCTAGAAGTATGGAATACACCAACCACTCCAATTAGGAACGAACTGCCGTTGAACTTGAATTGTCCAATTTCTCACACTTATTGATTTCGGATCGAGCCCAAAACTTGGGCAACATCATAATATGGTGGGAGGAGTCATTTGGTGAGTTTTGAGTGAAATCCAATCGCTAGGAGTATGGAATACACCAACCACTCCAATTAGGAACGAACTGCCGTTGAACTTGAATTGTCCATTTTCGCACACCTATTGATTTCGGATCGATTCCACAACTTGGGCAACATCATAATATCGTGGGAGGAGTCATTTGGAGAGTTTTGAGTGAACTCCAATCGCTAGAATTATGGAATACACCAAACACTCCAATTTGGAACGAACTGCCGTTGAACTTGAATTGTCCAATTTCTCACACCGATTGATTTCGGATCGAGCCCAAAACTTGGGCAACATCACAATATGGTGGGAGGAGTCATTTGGTGAGTTTTGAGTGAAATCCATTCGCTAGAAGTATGGAATACACCAACCACTCCAATTAGGAACGAACTGCCGTTGAACTTGAATTGTCCAATTTGGAACACCTATTGATTTCGGATGGAACCCCAAACTTGTGCAACATCATAATAAGGTGGGAGGAGTCATTTGGTGAGTTTAGAGTGAAATCCAATCGCTAGAAGTGTGGAATACACCAAAACTCCAATTAGGAACGAACTGCCGATGAACTTGAATTGTCCAATTTGGAACACCTATTGATTTCGGATCGAGCCCAAAACTAGGGCAACATCATAATATGGTGGGAGGAGTCATTTGGTGAGTTTTGAGTGAAATCCAATCGCTAGGAGTATGGAATACACCAACCACTCCAATTAGGAACGAACTGCCGTTGAACTTGAATTGGCCAAATTCTCACACCTATTGATTTCGAATCGATTCCAAAACTTGGGCAACATCATAATATGGTGGGAGGAGTCATTTAGTGAGTTTTGAGTGAAATCCAATCGCTAGAAGTTTGGAATACACCAACCACTCCAATTAGGAACGAACTGCCGTAGAACTTGGATTGTCCAATTTGGAACACCTATTGATTTCGGATCGAGTCCAAAACTTGGGCAACATCATAATATGGTGGGAGGAGTCATTTGGTGAGTTTTGAGTGAACTCGAATCGCTACAAGTATGGAATACACCAACCACTCCAATTTGGAACGAACTGCCGTTGAACTTGAATTGTCCAATTTCTCACACCTATTGATTTCGGATCGAGCCCAAAACTTGGGCAACATCATAATATGGTGGGAGGTGTCATTTGGTGAGTTTTGAGTGAAATCCATTCGCTAGAAGTATGGAATACACCAACCACTCCAATTAGGAACGAACTGCCGTTGAACTTGAATTGTCCAATTTGGAACACCTATTGATTTCGGATGGAACCCCAAACTTGTGCAACATCATAATATGGTGGGAGGAGTCATTTGGTGAGTTTATAGTGAAATCCAATCGCTAGAAGTGTGGAATACACCAAAACTCCAATTAGGAACGAACTGCCGATGAACTTGAATTGTCCAATTTCTCACACCTATTGATTTCGGATCGAGCCCAAAACTTGTGCAACGTCATAATATGGTGGGAGGAGTCATTTGGTGAGTTTTGAGTGAAACCCAATCGCTAGAAGTATGGAATACACCAACCACTCCAATTAGGAACGAACTGCCGTTCAACTTGAATTGTCCAGTTTGGAACACCTATTGACTTCGAATCGAGCCCAAAACTTGGGCAACATCATAATATGGTGAGAGGAGTCATTTGGTGAGTTTTGAGTGAAATCCAATCGCTAGGAGTATGGAATACACCAAACACTCCAATTAGGAACGAACTGCCGTTGAACTTGAATTGTCCAATTTCTCACACCTATTGATTTCGGATCGAGCCCCAAACTTGGGCAACATCATAATATGGTGGGAGGAGTCATTTGGTGTGTTTTGAGTGAAATTCAATCGCTAGAAGTATGGAATACACCAACCACTCCAATTAGGAATGAACTGCCGTTGAACTTGAATTGTCCAATTTGGATCACCTATTGATTTCGGATCGAGCCCAAAACTTGGGCAACATCAAAATATGGTGGGAGGAGTCATTTGGTGAGTTTTGAGTGAAATCCAATCGCTAGAAGTATGGAATACACCAACCACTCCAATTAGGAACGAACTGCCGTTGAACTTGAATTGTCCAATTTCTCACACCTATTGATTTCGGATCGATTCCAAAACTTGGGCAACATCATAATATGGTGGGAGGAGTCATTTGGTGAGTTTTGAGTGAAATTCAATCGCTAGGAGTATGGAATACACCAACCACTCCAATTAGGAACGAACTGCCGTAGAACTTGGATTGTCCAATTTGGAACACCTATTGATTTCGGATCGAGTCCAAAACTTGGGCAACATCATAATATGGTGGGAGGAGTCATTTGGTGAGTTTTGAGTGAAATCCGATCGCTAGAAGTATGGAATACACCAACCACTCCAATTAGGAACGAACTGCCGTTGAACTTGAATTGTCCAATTTGGAACACCTATTGATTTCGGATCGAGCCCAAAACTTGGGAAACATCATAATATGGTGGGAGGAGTCATTTGGTGAGTTTTGAGTGAAATTCAATCGCTAGGAGTATGGAATACACCAAACACTCCCATTAGGAACGAACTGCCGTTGAACTTGAATTGTCCAATTTCTCACACCTATTGATTTCGGATCGAGCACCAAACTTGGGCAACATCATAATATGGTGGGAGGAGTCATTTGGTGAGTTTTGAGTGAAATTCAATCGCTAGAAGTATGGAATACACCAGCCACTCCAATTAGGAACGAACTGCCGTTGAACTTGAATTGTCCAATTTGGAACACCTATTGATTTCGGATCGAGCCCAAAACTTGGGCAACTTCATAATATGGTGGGAGGAGTCATTTGGTGAGTTTTGAGTGAAATCCAATCAACAGAAGTATGGAATACACCAACCACTCCAATTTGGAACGAACTTCCGTTGAACTTGAATTGTCCAATTTCTCACACCTATTGATTTCGGATCGATCCCAAAACATGGGCAACATCACAATATGGTGGGAGGAGTCATTTGGTGAGTTTTGAGTGAAATTCAATCGCTAGGAGTATGGAATACACCAAACACTCCCATTAGGAACGAACTGCCGTTGAACTTGAATTGTCCAATTACTCACACCTATTGATTTCGGATCGAGCACCAAACTTGGGCAACATCATAATATGGTGGGAGGAGTCATTTGGTGAGTTTTGAGTGAAATTCAATCGCTAGAAGTATGGAATATACCAACCACTCCAATTAGGAACGAACTGCCGTTGAACTTGAATTGTCCAATTTGGAACACCTATTGATTTCGTATCGAGCCCAAAACTTGGGCAACATCATAATATGGTGGGAGGAGTCATTTGGTGAGTTTTGAGTGAAATCCAATCAATAGAAGTATGGAATACAGCAACCACTCCAATTTGGAACGAACTGCCGTTGAACTTGAATTGTCCAATTTGGAACACCTTTTGATTTCGGATCGAGCCCAAAACTTGGGCAACATCACAATATGGTGGGAGGAGTCATTTGGTGAGTTTTGAGTAAATCCAATCGCTAGAAGTATGGAATACAACAACCATTCCAATTGGGAACGACCTGCCGTTGAACTTGAATTGTCCAATTTGGAACACCTATTGATTTCGGATGAAACCCCAAACTTGTGCAACATCATAATATGGTGGGAGGAGTCATTTGGTGAGTTTTGAGTGAAATCCAATCGCTAGAAGTGTGGAATACACCAACAACTCCAATTAGGAATGAACTGACGTTGAACTTGAATTGTCCAATTCGGAACACCTATTGATTTCGGATCGAGCCCAAAACTTGGGCAACATCAAAATATGGTGGGAGTAGTCATTTGGTGAGTTTTGAGTGAAATCCAATCGCTAGAAGTATGGAATAAACCAACCATTCCAATTAGGAACGACCTGCCGTTGAACTTGAATTGTCCAATTCGGAACACCTATTGATTTCGGATCGATCCCAAAACATGGGCAACATCACAATATGGTGGGAGGAGTCATTTGGTGAGCTTTGAGTCAAATCCAATCGCTAGAAGTATGGAATACACCAACCACTCCAATTAGGAACGACCTGCCGTTGAACTTGAATTGTCCAATTTGGAACACCTATTGATTTCGGATCGAGCCCAAAACTTGGGCAACATCATAATATGGTGGGAGGAGTCATTTGGTGAGTTTTGAGTGAAATCCAATCGCTAGAAGTATGGAATAAACCAACCATTCCAATTAGGAACGACCTGCCGTTGAACTTGAATTGTCCAATTCGGAACACCTATTGATTTCGGATCGAGCCCAAAACTTGGGCAACATCAAAATATGGTGGGAGTAGTCATTTGGTGAGTTTTGAGTAAAATCCAGTCGCTAGAAGTATGGAATACACCAACCACTCCAATTCGGAACGAACTACCGTTGATCTTGAATTGTCCAATTTCGGATCGAGCCCCAAACTTGGGCAACATCGTAATATGGTGGGAGGAGTCATTTGGTGAGTTTTGATTGAAATCCAGTCGCTAGAAGTACGGAATACACCAACCACTCCAATTTGGAACGAACTGCCGTTGAACTTGAATTGTCCAATTTCTCACACCTATTGATTTCGGATCGAGCCCCAAACTTGGGCAACGTCATAATATGGTGGTAGGAGTCATTTGTTGAGTTTTGAGTGAAATCCAGTGGGTAGAAGTATGGAATACACCAACCACTCCAATTAGGAAAGAACTGCCGTTGAACTTGAATTGTGCAATTTCTCACACGTATTGATTTTGGATCGAACCCCAAACTTGTGCAACATCATAATATGGTGGGAGGAGTCATTTGGTGAGTTTTGAGTGAAATCCAATCGCTAGAAGTATGGAATACACCAACCACTCCAATTAGGAACGAACTGCCGTTGAACTTGAATTGTCCAATTTCTCACACCTATTGATTTCGGATCGAGCCCCAAACTTGGGCAACATCGTAATATGGTGGGAGGAGTCATTTGGTGAGTTTTGACTGAAATCCAATAGCTAGAAGTGTGGAATACACCAACCACTCCAATTAGGAACGAACTGCCGTTGAACTTGAATTGTGCAATTTCTCACACCTATTGATTTCGCATCGAACCCCAAACTTGTGCAACATCATAATAAGGTGGTAGGAGTCATTTGGTGAGTTTTGAGTGAAATCCAAACGCTAGAAGTATGAAATACACCAACCACTCCAATTAGGAACGAACTGCCGTTCAGTTTGAATTGTCCAATTTGTGACACCTATTGATTTCGGATCGACCCCAAAACTTGGGCAACATCATAATATGGTTTGAGGAGTCATTTGGTGAGTTTTGAGTGAAATCCAATCGCTAGAAGTATGGAATACACCAACCACACCAATTCGGAACGAACTACCGTTGATCTTGAATTGTCCAATTTGGAACACCTATTGGTTTCGGATCGAGCCCAACACTTGGGCAACAACATAATATGGTGGGAGGAGTCATTTGGTGAGTTTTGAGTGAAATCCAATTGCTAGAAGTATGGAATACACCAACCACTCCAGTTAGGAACGAACTGCCGTTGAACTTGAATTGTCCAATTTCTCACACCTATTGATTTCGGATCGGGACCAAACTTGGGCAACTTCATAATATGGTGGGAGGAGTCATTTGGTGAGTTTTAAGTGAAATCCAATCGCTAGAAGTATGGAGTACACCAACCACTCCAATTAGGAACGAACCGCCGTTGAACTTGAATTGTCCAATTTGGAACACCTATTGATTTCGGATCGAGCCCAAAACTTGGGCAACATCATAATATGGTCGGAGGAGTCATTTGGTGAGTTTTGAGTGAAATCCAATCGCTAGAAGTATGGAATACACCAACCACTCCAATTAGGAACGAACTGCCGTTGAACTTGAATTGTCCAATTTGGAACACTTATTGATTTCAGATCGAGCCCAAAACTTGGGCGACATCATAATATGGTGGGAGGAGTCATTTGGTGAGTTTTGAGTGAAATCCAATCGCTAGAAGTATGGAATACACCAACCACTCCAATTCGGAACGAACTGCCGTTGAACTTGAATTGTCCAATTTGGAACACCTATTGATTTCGGATCGAGACCATAACTTGGGCAACATCATAATATGGTGGGAGGAGTCATTTGGTGAGTTTTGAGTGAAATCCAATCGCTAGAAGTATAGAATACACCAACCACTACAATTTGGAACGAACTGCCGTTGATCTTGAATTGTCCAATTTCTCGCACCTATTGATTTCGGATCGAGCCCAAAACTTGGGCAACCTCATAATATGGTGGGAGGAGTCATTTGGTGAGTTTTGAGTGAAATCCATTCGCTAGAAGTATGGAATACACCAACCACTCCAATTAGGAACGAACTGCCGTTGAACTTGAATTGTCCAATTTGGAACACCTATTGATTTCGGATGGAACCCCAAACTTGTGCAACATCATAATAAGGTGGGAGGAGTCATTTGGTGAGTTTAGAGTGAAATCCAATCGCTAGAAGTGTGGAATACACCAAAACTCCAATTAGGAACGAACTGCCGTTGAACTTGAATTGGCCAAATTCTCACACCTATTGATTTCGGATCGATTCCAAAACTTGGGCAACATCATAATATGGTGGGAGGAGTCATTTGGTGAGTTTAGAGTGAAATCCAATCGCTAGAAGTGTGGAATACACCAAAACTCCAATTAGGAACGAACTGCCGATGAACTTGAATTGTCCAATTTCTCACACCTATTGATTTCGGATCGAGCCCAAAACTTGTGCAACGTCATAATATGGTGGGAGGAGTCATTTGGTGAGTTTTGAGTGAAACCCAATCGCTAGAAGTATGGAATACACCAACCACTCCAATTAGGAACGAACTGCCGTTCAACTTGAATTGTCCAGTTTGGAACACCTATTGACTTCGAATCGAGCCCAAAACTTGGGCAACATCATAATATGGTGGGAGGAGTCATTTGGTGAGTTTTGAGTGAAATCCAATCGCTAGGAGTATGGAATACACCAAACACTCCAATTAGGAACGAACTGCCGTTGAACTTGAATTGTCCAATTTCTCACACCTATTGATTTCGGATCGAGCCCCAAACTTGGGCAACATTATAATATGGTGGGAGGAGTCATTTGGTGTGTTTTGAGTGAAATTCAATCGCTAGAAGTATGGAATACACCAACCACTCCAATTAGGAATGAACTGCCGTTGAACTTGAATTGTTCAATTTGGATCACCTATTGATTTCGGATCGAGCCCAAAACTTGGGCAACATCAAAATATGGTGGGAGGAGTCGTTTGGTGAGTTTTGAGTGAAATCCAATCGCTAGAAGTATGGAATACACCAACCACTCCAATTAGGAACGAACTGCCGTTGAACTTGAATTGTCCAATTTGGAACACCAATTGATTTCGGATCGAGACCGAAACTTGGGCAACATCGTAATATGGTGGGAGGAGTCATTTGGTGAGTTTTGAGTGAAATCCAATCGCTAGAAGTGTGGAATATACCAACCATTCCAATTAGGAACGAACTGCCGTTGAACTTGAATTGTCCAATTTGGAACACCTATTGATTTCGGATCAAGCCCAAAACTTGGGCAACATCATAATATGGTGGGAGGAGTCATTTGGTGAGTTTTGAGTGAAATCCAATCGCTAGAAGTATGGAATACACCAACCACTCCAATTAGGAACGAACTGCCGTTGAACTTGAATTGTCCAATTTCGCACACCTATTGAATTCGGATCGAGCCCAAAACTTGGGCAACATCACAATATGGTGGGAGGAGTCATTTAGTGAGTTTTGAGGGAAATCCAATCGCTAGAAGTATGGAATACACCAACCACTCCAATTAGGAACGAACTGCCGTTGAACTTGAATTGTCCAATTTCTCACACCTATTGATTTTGGATCGAGTCCCAAACTTGGGCAACATCATAATATGGTGGGAGGAGTCATTTGGTGAGTTTTAAGTGAAATCCAATCGCTAGAAGTATGGAAAACACCAACCAATCCAATTAGGAACAAACCGCCGTTGAACTTGAATTGTCCAATTTTGAATACCTACTGACTTCGGATCCAACCCAAAACTTGGGCAACAACATAATGTGGTGGGAGGAGTCATTTGGTGAGTTTTGAGTGAAATCCAATCGCGAGAAGTATGGAATACGCCAACCACTCCAATTAGGAACGAACTGCCGTTGAACTTGAATTGTCCAATTTGGAACACCTATTGATTTCGGATCGAGCCAAAAACTTGGGCAACATCATAATATGGTGGTTGGAGTCATTTGGTGAGTTTTGAGTGGAATCCAATCGCTAGAAGTATGGAATACACCAACCACTCCAATTAGGAACGAACTGCCGTTGAACTTGAATTGTCCAATTTGGAACACCTATTGATTTCGGATCGAGCCCAAAACTTGGGCGACATCATAATATGGTGGGAGGAGTCATTTGGTGACTTTTGAGTCAAATCCAATCGCTAGAAGTATGGAATGCACCAACCACTCCAATTCGGAACGAACTGCCGTTGAACTTGAATTGTCCAATTTGGAACACCTATTGATTTCGGATCGAG
Organism: Prunus avium; assembly: GCF_965620075.1. Taxonomy (NCBI): domain Eukaryota; kingdom Viridiplantae; phylum Streptophyta; class Magnoliopsida; order Rosales; family Rosaceae; genus Prunus; species Prunus avium. The sequence continues at coordinate 5,273,849 of NC_142287.1, read as the reverse complement.
ACCATAACTTGGGCAACATCATAATATGGTGGGAGGAGTCATTTGGTGAGTTTTGAGTGAAATCCAAACGCTAGAAGTATAGAATACACCAACCACTCCAATTAGGAACGAACTGCCATTGAACTTGAATTGTCCAATTTGGAACACCTATTGATTTCGGATCGAGCCCAAAACTTGGGCAACTTCATAATATGGTGGGAGGAGTCATTTGGTGAGTTTTTAGTGAAATCCAATCGCTAGACGTATGGAATACACCAACCACTCCAATTAGGAACAAACTCTCGTTGAAATTGAATTGACCAATTACGCACACCTATTGATTTCGGATCGAGCCCATAACTTGGGCAACATCATAATATGGTGGGAGGAGTCATTTGGTGAGTTTTGAGTGAAATCCAAACGCTAGAAGTATAGAATACACCAACCACTCCAATTCGGAACGAACTGCCGTTGAACTCGAATTTCCAATTTGGAACACCTATTGATTTCGAATCGAGCCCAAAACTTGGGCAACATCATAATATGGTGGGAGGAGTCATTTGGTGAGTTTTGAGTGAAATCCAATCGCTAGGAGTATGGAATACACCAAACACTCCAATTAGGAACGAACTGCCGTTGAACTTGAATTGTCCAATTTCTCACACCTATTGATTTCGGATCGAGCCCCAAACTTGGGCAACATTATAATATGGTGGGAGGAGTCATTTGGTGTGTTTTGAGTGAAATTCAATCGCTAGAAGTATGGAATACACCAACCACTCCAATTAGGAATGAACTGCCGTTGAACTTGAATTGTCCAATTTGGATCACCTATTGATTTCGGATCGAGCCCAAAACTTGGGCAACATCAAAATATGGTGGGAGGAGTCATTTGGTGAGTTTTGAGTGAAATCCAATCGCTAGAAGTATGGAATACACCAACCACTCCAATTAGGAACGAACTGCCGTTGAACTTGAATTGTCCAATTTGGAACACCAATTGATTTCGTATCGAGACCGAAACTTGGGCAACATCGTAATATGGTGGGAGCAGTCATTTGGTGAGTTTTGAGTGAAATCCAATCGCTAGAAGTGTGGAATACACCAACCATTCCAATTAGGAACGAACTGCCGTTGAACTTGAATTGTCCAATTTGGAACACCTATTGATTTCGGATCAAGCCCAAAACTTGGGCAACATCATAATATGGTGGGAGGAGTCATTTGGTGAGTTTTGAGTGAAATCCAATCGCTAGAAGTATGGAATACACCAACCACTCCAATTAGGAACGAACTGCCGTTGAACTTGAATTGTCCAATTTCGCACACCTATTGAATTCGGATCGAGCCCAAAACTTGGGCAACATCACAATATGGTGGGAGGAGTCATTTAGTGAGTTTTGAGGGAAATCCAATCGCTAGAAGTATGGAATACACCAACCACTCCAATTAGGAACGAACTGCCGTTGAACTTGAATTGTCCAATTTCTCACACCTATTGATTTTGGATCGAGTCCCAAACTTGGGCAACATCATAATATGGTGGGAGGAGTCATTTGGTGAGTTTTAAGTGAAATCCAATCGCTAGAAGTATGGAAAACACCAACCAATCCAATTAGGAACGAACCGCCGTTGAACTTGAATTGTCCAATTTTGAATACCTACTGACTTCGGATCCAACCCAAAACTTGGGCAACAACATAATGTGGTGGGAGGAGTCATTTGGTGAGTTTTGAGTGAAATCCAATCGCGAGAAGTATGGAATACGCCAACCACTCCAATTAGGAACGAACTGCCGTTGAACTTGAATTGTCCAATTTGGAACACCTATTGATTTCGGATCGAGCCGAAAACTTGGGCAACATCATAATATGGTGGTTGGAGTCATTTGGTGAGTTTTGAGTGGAATCCAATCGCTAGAAGTATGGAATACACCAACCACTCCAATTAGGAACGAACTGCCGTTGAACTTGAATTGTCCAATTTGGAACACCTATTGATTTCGGATCGAGCCCAAAACTTGGGCGACATCATAATATGGTGGGAGGAGTCATTTGGTGACTTTTGAGTCAAATCCAATCGCTAGAAGTATGGAATGCACCAACCACTCCAATTCGGAACGAACTGCCGTTGAACTTGAATTGTCCAATTTGGAACACCTATTGATTTCGGATCGAGACCATAACTTGGGCAACATCATAATATGGTGGGAGGAGTCATTTGGTGAGTTTTGAGTGAAATCCAAACGCTAGAAGTATAGAATACACCAACCACTCCAATTAGGAACGAACTGCCATTGAACTTGAATTGTCCAATTTGGAACACCTATTGATTTCGGATCGAGCCCAAAACTTGGGCAACATCATAATATGGTGGGAGGAGTCATTTGGTGAGTTTTTAGTGAAATCCAATCGCTAGACGTATGGAATACACCAACCACTCCAATTAGGAACAAACTCTCGTTGAAATTGAATTGACCAATTACGCACACCTATTGATTTTGGATCGAGCCCATAACTTGGGCAACATCATAATATGGTGGGAGGAGTCATTTGGTGAGTTTTGAGTGAAATCCAAACGCTAGAAGTATAGAATACACCAACCACTCCAATTCGGAACGAACTGCCGTTGAACTCGAATTTCCAATTTGGAACACCTATTGATTTCGGATCGAGACCATAACTTGGGCAACAACATAATATGGTGGGAGGAGTCATTTGGTGAGTTTTGAGTGAAATCCAATGGCTAGAAGTATAGAATACACCAACCACTATAATTTTGAACGAACTGCCGTTGATCTTGAATTGTCCAATTTCTCACACCTATTGATTTCGGATCGAGCCACAAACTTGGGCAACATCATAATATGGTGGGAGGAGTCATTTGGTGAGTTCTGAGTGAAATCCAATCGCTAGAAGTATGGAATACACCAACCACTCCAATTAGGAACGAACTGCCGTTGAACTTGAATTGTCCAATTTGGAACACCTATTGATTTCGGATCGAGACCATAACTTGGGCAACGTCATAATATGGTGGGAGGAGTCATTTGGTGAGTTTTGAGTGAAATCCAACCGCTAGAAGTATGGAATACACCAACCACTCCAATTAGGAACGAACTGCCGTTGAACTTGAATTGTCCAATTTGGAACACCTATTGATTTCGGATCGAGCCCAAAACTTGGGCAACATCATAATATGGTGGGAGGAGTCATTTGGTGAGTTTTGAGTGAAATCCAAGCGCTAGACGTATGGAATACACCAACCACTCCAATTAGGAACAAACTGTCGTTGAAATTGAATTGACCAATTTCTCTCACCTATTGATTTCGGATCGAGCCCAAAACTTGGGCAACCTCATAATATGGTGGGAGGAGTCATTTGGTGAGTTTTGAGTGAAATCCAATCGCTAGAAGTATGGAATACACCAACCACTCCAATTAGGAACGAACTGCCGTTGAATTTGAATTGTCCAATTTCTCACACCTATTGAGTTCGGATTGAGCCCAAAACTTGGGCAACATCATGATACGGTGGGAGGAGTCAATTGGAGAGTTTTGAGTGAAATCGAATCGCTAGAAGTATGGAATACACCAACCACTCCACTTAGGAACGAACTGCCGTTGAACTTGAATTGTCCAATTTCTCACACCTATTGATTTCGGATGGAACCCCAAACTTGGGCAACATCATAATATGGTGGGAGGAGTCATTTGGTGAGTTTTGAGGGAAATCCAATCGCTAGAAGTATGGAATACACCAACCACTCTAATTAGGAACGAACAGACGTTGAACTTAAACTGTCCAATTTCTCACACCTATTCAGTTCGGATCGACCCTAAAACTTGGGCAACAACATAATATGGTGGGAGGAATCATTTGGTGAGTTTTCAGTTAAATCCAATCGCTAGAAGTATGGAATACACCAACCACTCCAATTAGGAACGAACTGCCGTTGAACATGAATTGTCCAATTTGTAACACCTATTGATTTCTGATCGAGCCCAAAACTTGGGCAACATCATAATATGATGGGAGGAGTCATTTGATGACTTTTGGGTGAAATCCAATCGCTAGAAGTATGGAATACACCAACCACTCCAATTAGGAACGAACTGCCGTTGAACTTAAATTGTCCAATTTCTCACACCTATTCAGTTCGGATCGACCCCAAAACTTGGGCAACATCATAATATGGTGGGAGGAGTCATTTGGTGAGTTTTGAGTGAAATCCCATCGCTAGAAGTATGGAATACACCAACCACTCCAATTAGGAACGAACTGCCATTGAACTTGTATTGTCCAATTTGGAACATCTATTGATTTCGGATCGAGCCCAAAATTTCGGCAACATCATAATATGGTGGGAGGAGTCATTTGGTGAGTTTTGAGTGAAATCCAATCCATAGAAGTATGGAATACACCAACCACTCCCATTAGGAACGAACTGCCGTTGAACTTGAATTGTGCAATTTCTCACACCTATTGATTTCGGATCGAACCCCAAACTTGGGCAACATGATAATATGGTGGGAGGAGTCATTTGGTGAGTTTTGAGTGAAATCCAATCGCTAGAAGTATGGAATACACCAACCACACCAATTCGGAACGAACTACCGTTGATCTTGAATTGTCCAATTTGGAACACCTATTGGTTTCGGATCGAGCCCAACACTTGGGCAACAACATAATATGGTGGGAGGAGTCATTTGGTGAGTTTTGAGTGAAATCCAATCGCTAGAAGTATGGAATACACTAACCACTCCAGTTAGGAACGAACTGCCGTTGAACTTGAATTGTCCAATTTCTCACACCTATTGATTTCGGATCGGGACCAAACTTGGGCAACTTCATAATATGGTGGGAGGAGTCATTGGGTGAGTTTTGAGTGAAATACAATCGCTAGAAGTATGGAATACACCAACCACTCCAATTACGAACGAACTGCCGTTGAACTTGAATTGTCCAATTTGGAACACTTATTGATTTCGGATCAAGCCCAAAACTTGGGCAACATCATAACATGGTTTGAGGAGTCATTTGGTGAGTTTTGAGTGAAATCCAATCGCTAGAACTATGGAATACACCAACCACTCCAATTAGGAACGAACCGCCGTTGAACTTGAATTGTCCAATTTTGAACACCTACTGACTTCGGATCGAGCCCAAAACTAGGGCAACAACATAATGTGGTGGGAGGAGTCATTTGGTGAGTTTTGAGTGAAATCCAATCGCGAGAAGTATGGAATACACCAACCACTCCAGTTAGGAACGAACTGCCGTTGAACCTGAATTGTCCAATTTGGAACACCTATTGATTTCGGATCAAGCCCCAAACTTGGGCAACATCATGATATGGTGGGAGGAGTCATTTGGTGAGTTTTAAGTGAAATCCAATCGCTAGAAGTATGGAGTACACCAACCACTCCAATTAGGAACGAACCGCCGTTGAACTTGAATTGTCCAATTTGGAACACCTATTGATTTCGGATCGAGCCCAAAACTTGGGCAACATCATAATATGGTCGGAGGAGTCATTTGGTGAGTTTTGAGTGAAATCCAATCGCTAGAAGTATGGAATACACCAACCACTCCAATTAGGAACGAACTGCCGTTGAACTTGAATTGTCCAATTTGGAACACCTATTGATTTCAGATCGAGCCCAAAACTTGGGCGACATCATAATATGGTGGGAGGAGTCATTTGGTGAGTTTTGAGTCAAATCCAATCGCTAGAAGTATGGAATGCACCAACCACTCCAATTAGGAACGAACTGCCGTTGAACTTGAATTGTCCAATTTGGAACACCTATTGATTTCGGATCGAGACCATAACTTGGGCAACATCATAATATGGTGGGAGGAGTCATTTGGTGAGTTTTGAGTGAAATCCAATCGCTAGAAGTATAGAATACACCAACCACTACAATTTGGAACGAACTGCCGTTGATCTTGAATTGTCCAATTTCTCGCACCTATTGATTTCGGATCGAGCCCCAAACTTGGGCAACATCATAATATGGTGGGAGGAGTCATTTGGTGAGTTTTGAGTGAAATCCAATCGCTAGAAGTATAGAATACACCAACCACTACAATTTGGAACGAACTGCCGTTGATCTTGAATTGTCCAATTTCTCGCACCTATTGATTTCGGATCGAGCCCCAAACTTGGGCAACATCATAATATGGTGGGAGGAGTCATTTGGTGAGTTTTTAGTGAAATCCAATCGCTAGACGTATGGAATACACCAACCACTCCAATTAAGAACAAACTGTCGTTGAAATTGAATTGACCAATTTCTCACACCTATTGATTTCGGATCGAGCCCAAAACTTGGGCAACCTCATAATATGGTGGGAGGAGTCATTTGTTGAGTTTTGAGTGAAATCCAATCGCTAGAAGTATGGAATACACCAACCACTCCAGTTAGGAACGAACTGCCGTTGAACTTGAATTGTCCAATTTGGAACACCTATTGATTTCGGATCTAGCCCAAAACTTGGGCAACATCATAATATGGTGGGAGGAGTCATTTGGTGAGTTTTAAGTGAAATCCAATCGCTAGAAGTATGGAATACACCAACCACTCCAATTAGGAACGAACTGCTATTGAACTTGAATTGTCCAATTTGGAACACCTATTGATTTCGGATCGAGCCCAAAACTTGGGCAACATCATAATATGGTGGGAGGAGTCATTTGTGAGTTTTGAGTGAAATCCAATCGCTAGAAGTATGGAATACACCAACCACTCCAATTAGGAACGAACTGCCGTTGAACTTGAATTGTCCAATTTGGAACACCAATTGATTTCGGATCGAGACCGAAACTTGGGCAACATCGTAATATGGTGGGAGGAGTCATTTGGTGAGTTTTGAGTGAAATCCAATCGCTAGAAGTGTGGAATACACCAACCATTCCAATTAGGAACGAACTGCCGTTGAACTTGAATTGTCCAATTTGGAACACCTATTGATTTCGGATCAAGCCCAAAACTTGGGCAACATCATAATATGGTGGGAGGAGTCATTTGGTGAGTTTTGAGTGAAATCCAATCGCTAGAAGTATGGAATACACCAACCACTCCAATTAGGAACGAACTGCCGTTGAACTTGAATTGTCCAATTTCGCACACCTATTGAATTCGGATCGAGCCCAAAACTTGGGCAACATCACAATATGGTGGGAGGAGTCATTTAGTGAGTTTTGAGGGAAATCCAATCGCTAGAAGTATGGAATACACCAACCACTCCAATTAGGAACGAACTGCCGTTGAACTTGAATTGTCCAATTTCTCACACCTATTGATTTTGGATCGAATCCCAAACTTGGGCAATATCATAATATGGTGGGAGGAGTCATTTGGTGAGTTTTAAGTGAAATCCAATCGCTAGAAGTATGGAATACACCAACCAATCCAATTAGGAACGAACCGCCGTTGAACTTGAATTGTCCAATTTTGAATACCTACTGACTTCGGATCCAACCCAAAACTTGGGCAACAACATAATGTGGTGGGAGGAGTCATTTGGTGAGTTTTGAGTGAAATCCAATCGCGAGAAGTATGGAATACGCCAACCACTCCAATTAGGAACGAACTGCCGTTGAACTTGAATTGTCCAATTTGGAACACCTATTGATTTCGGATTGAGCCGAAAACTTGGGCAACATCATAATATGGTGGTTGGAGTCATTTGGTGAGTTTTGAGTGGAATCCAATCGCTAGAAGTATGGAATACACCAACCACTCCAATTAGGAACGAACTGCCGTTGAACTTGAATTGTCCAATTTGGAACACCTATTGATTTCGGATCGAGCCCAAAACTTGGGCGACATCATAATATGGTGGGAGGAGTCATTTGGTGACTTTTGAGTCAAATCCAATCGCTAGAAGTATGGAATGCACCAACCACTCCAATTCGGAACGAACTGCCGTTGAACTTGAATTGTCCAATTTGGAACACCTATTGATTTCGGATCGAGACCATAACTTGGGCAACATCATAATATGGTGGGAGGAGTCATTTGGTGAGTTTTGAGTGAAATCCAAACGCTAGAAGTATAGAATACACCAACCACTCCAATTAGGAACGAACTGCCATTGAACTTGAATTGTCCAATTTGGAACACCTATTGATTTCGGATCGAGCCCAAAACTTGGGCAACATCATAATATGGTGGGAGGAGTCATTTGGTGAGTTTTTAGTGAAATCCAATCGCTAGACGTATGGAATACACCAACCACTCCAATTAGGAACAAACTCTCGTTGAAATTGAATTGACCAATTACGCACACCTATTGATTTCGGATCGAGCCCAAAACTTGGGCAACCTCATAATATGGTGGGAGGAGTCATTTGGTGAGTTTTTAGTGAAATCCAATCGCTAGACGTATGGAATACACCAACCAATCCAATTAGGAACGAACCGCCGTTGAACTTGAATTGTCCAATTTTGAATACCTACTGACTTCGGATCCAACCCAAAACTTGGGCAACAACATAATGTGGTGGGAGGAGTCATTTGGTGAGTTTTGAGTGAAATCCAATCGCGAGAAGTATGGAATACGCCAACCACTCCAATTAGGAACGAACTGCCGTTGAACTTGAATTGTCCAATTTGGAACACCTATTGATTTCGGATTGAGCCGAAAACTTGGGCAACATCATAATATGGTGGTTGGAGTCATTTGGTGAGTTTTGAGTGGAATCCAATCGCTAGAAGTATGGAATACACCAACCACTCCAATTAGGAACGAACTGCCCTTGAACTTGAATTGTCCAATTTGGAACACCTATTGATTTCGGATCGAGCCCAAAACTTGGGCGACATCATAATATGGTGGGAGGAGTCATTTGGTGACTTTTGAGTCAAATCCAATCGCTAGAAGTATGGAATGCACCAACCACTCCAATTCGGAACGAACTGCCGTTGAACTTGAATTGTCCAATTTGGAACACCTGTTGATTTCGGATCGAGACCATAACTTGGGCAACATCATAATATGGTGGGAGGAGTCATTTGGTGAGTTTTGAGTGAAATCCAAACGCTAGAAGTATAGAATACACCAACCACTCCAATTAGGAACGAACTGCCGTTGAACTTGAATTGTCCAATTTCTCACACCTATTGATTTTGGATCGAATCCCAAACTTGGGCAACATCATAATATGGTGGGAGGAGTCATTTGGTGAGTTTTAAGTGAAATCCAATCGCTAGAAGTATGGAATACACCAACCAATCCAATTAGGAACGAACCGCCGTTGAACTTGAATTGTCCAATTTTGAATACCTACTGACTTCGGATCCAACCCAAAACTTGGGCAACAACATAATGTGGTGGGAGGAGTCATTTGGTGAGTTTTGAGTGAAATCCAATCGCGAGAAGTATGGAATACGCCAACCACTCCAATTAGGAACGAACTGCCGTTGAACTTGAATTGTCCAATTTGGAACACCTATTGATTTCGGATTGAGCCGAAAACTTGGGCGACATCATAATATGGTGGGAGGAGTCATTTGGTGACTTTTGAGTCAAATCCAATCGCTAGAAGTATGGAATGCACCAACCACTCCAATTCGGAACGAACTGCCGTTGAACTTGAATTGTCCAATTTGGAACACCTATTGATTTCGGATCGAGACCATAACTTGGGCAACATCATAATATGGTGGGAGGAGTCATTTGGTGAGTTTTGAGTGAAATCCAAACGCTAGAAGTATAGAATACACCAACCACTCCAATTAGGAACGAACTGCCATTGAACTTGAATTGTCCAATTTGGAACACCTATTGATTTCGGATTAAGCCCAAAACTTGGGCAACATCATAATATGGTGGGAGGAGTCATTTGGTGAGTTTTTAGTGAAATCCAATCGCTAGACGTATGGAATACACCAACCACTCCAATTAGGAAAAAACTCTCGTTGAAATTGAATTGACCAATTACGCACACCTATTGATTTCGGATCGAGCCCAAAACTTGGGCAACCTCATAATATGGTGGGAGGAGTCATTTGGTGAGTTTTTAGTGAAATCCAATCGCTAGACGTATGGAATACACCAACCAATCCAATTAGGAACGAACCGCCGTTGAACTTGAATTGTCCAATTTTGAATACCTACTGACTTCGGATCCAACCCAAAACTTGGGCAACAACATAATGTGGTGGGAGGAGTCATTTGGTGAGTTTTGAGTGAAATCCAATCGCGAGAAGTATGGAATACGCCAACCACTCCAATTAGGAACGAACTGCCGTTGAACTTGAATTGTCCAATTTGGAACACCTATTGATTTCGGATTGAGCCGAAAACTTGGGCAACATCATAATATGGTGGTTGGAGTCATTTGGTGAGTTTTGAGTGGAATCCAATCGCTAGAAGTATGGAATACACCAACCACTCCAATTAGGAACGAACTGCCCTTGAACTTGAATTGTCCAATTTGGAACACCTATTGATTTCGGATCGAGCCCAAAACTTGGGCGACATCATAATATGGTGGGAGGAGTCATTTGGTGACTTTTGAGTCAAATCCAATCGCTAGAAGTATGGAATGCACCAACCACTCCAATTCGGAACGAACTGCCGTTGAACTTGAATTGTCCAATTTGGAACACCTGTTGATTTCGGATCGAGACCATAACTTGGGCAACATCATAATATGGTGGGAGGAGTCATTTGGTGAGTTTTGAGTGAAATCCAAACGCTAGAAGTATAGAATACACCAACCACTCCAATTAGGAACGAACTGCCGTTGAACTTGAATTGTCCAATTTCTCACACCTATTGATTTTGGATCGAATCCCAAACTTGGGCAACATCATAATATGGTGGGAGGAGTCATTTGGTGAGTTTTAAGTGAAATCCAATCGCTAGAAGTATGGAATACACCAACCAATCCAATTAGGAACGAACCGCCGTTGAACTTGAATTGTCCAATTTTGAATACCTATTGATTTCGGATCGAGCCCAAAACTTGGGCGACATCATAATATGGTGGGAGGAGTCATTTGGTGACTTTTGAGTCAAATCCAATCGCTAGAAGTATGGAATGCACCAACCACTCCAATTCGGAACGAACTGCCGTTGAACTTGAATTGTCCAATTTGGAACACCTGTTGATTTCGGATCGAGACCATAACTTGGGCAACATCATAATATGGTGGGAGGAGTCATTTGGTGAGTTTTGAGTGAAATCCAAACGCTAGAAGTATAGAATACACCAACCACTCCAATTAGGAACGAACTGCCATTGAACTTGAATTGTCCAATTTGGAACACCTATTGATTTCGGATCGAGCCCAAAACTTGGGCAACATCATAATATGGTGGGAGGAGTCATTTGGTGAGTTTCTAGTGAAATCCAATCGCTAGACGTATGGAATACACCAACCACTCCAATTAGGAACAAACTCTCGTTGAAATTGAATTGACCAATTACGCACACCTATTGATTTCGGATCGAGACCATAACTTGGGCAACATCATAATATGGTGGGAGGAGTCATTTGGTGAGTTTTGAGTGAAATCCAAACGCTAGAAGTATAGAATACACCAACCACTCCAATTCGGAACGAACTGCCGTTGAACTTGAATTTCCAATTTGGAACACCTATTGATTTCGGATCGAGACCATAACTTGGGCAACAACATAATATGGTGGGAGGAGTCATTTGGTGAGTTTTGAGTGAAATCCAATGGCTAGAAGTATAGAATACACCAACCACTATAATTTTGAACGAACTGCCGTTGATCTTGAATTGTCCAATTTCTCACACCTATTGATTTCAGATCGAGCCACAAACTTGGGCAACATCATAATATGGTGGGAGGAGTCATTTGGTGAGTTCTGAGTGAAATCCAATCGCTAGAAGTATGGAATACACCAACCACTCCAATTAGGAACGAACTGCCCTTGAACTTGAATTGTCCAATTTGGAACACCTATTGATTTCGGATCGAGCCCAAAACTTGGGCAACATCATAATATGGTGGGAGGAGTCATTTGGTGAGTTTTGAGTGAAATCCAAGCGCTAGACGTATGGAATACACCAACCACTCCAATTAGGAACAAACTGTCGTTGAAATTGAATTGACCAATTTCTCTCACCTATTGATTTCGGATCGAGCCCAAAACTTGGGCAACCTCATAATATGGTGGGAGGAGTAATTTGGTGAGTTTTGAGTGAAATCCAATGGCTAGAAGTATGGAATACACCAACCACTCCAGTTAGGAACGAACTGCCGTTGAACTTGAATTGTCCAATTTGGAACACCTATTGATTTCGGATCGAGCCCAAAACTTGGGCAACATCATAATATGGTGGGAGTAGTCATTTGGTGAGTTTTGAGTGAAATCCAATCGCTAGAAGTATGGAATACACCAACCACTCCAATTAGGAACGAACTGCTATTGAACTTGAATTGTCCAATTTGGAACACCTATTGATTTCGGATCGAGCCCAAAACTTGGGCAACATCATAATATGGTGGGAGGAGTCATTTGGTGAGTTTTGAGTGAAATCCAATCGCTAGAAGTATGGAATACACCAACCACCCCAATTAGGAACGAACTGCCGTTGAACTTGAATTGTCCAATTTGGAACACCAATTGATTTCGGATCGAGACCAAAACTTGGGCAACATCGTAATATGGTGGGAGGAGTCATTTGGTGAGTTTTGAGTGAAATCCAATCGCTAGAAGTGTGGAATACACCAACCACTCCAATTAGGAACGAACTGCCGTTGAACTTGAATTGTCCAATTTGGAACACCTATTGATTTCGGATCAAGCCCAAAACTTGGGCGACATCATAATATGGTGGGAGGAGTCATTTGGTGAGTTTTGAGTGAAATCCGATCGCTAGAAGTATGGAATACACCAACCACTCCAATTAGGAACGACCTGCCGTTGAACTTGAATTGTCCAATTTCGCACACCTATTGATTTCGGATCGAGTCCAAAACTTGGGCAACATCACAATATGGTGGGAGGAGTCATTTGGTGAGTTTTGAGTGAAATCCAATCGCTAGAAGTATGGAATACACCAACCACTCCCATTAGGAACGAACTGCCGTTGAACTTGAATTGTCCAATTTCTCACACCTATTGATTTTGGATCGAGTCCCAAACTTGGGCAACATCATAATATGGTGGGAGGAGTCATTTGGTGAGTTTTGAGTGAAATCCAATCGCTAGGAGTATGGAATACACCAAACACTCCAATTAGGAACGAACTGCCGTTGAACTTCAATTGTCCAATTTCTCACACCTATTGATTTCGGATCGAGCCCAAAACTTGGGCAACATCATAATATGGTGGGAGGAGTCACTTGGTGAGTTTTGAGTGAAATCCAATCGCTAGAAGTATGGAATACACCAACCACTAGAATTAGGATTGAACTGCCGTTGAACTTGAATTGTCCAATTTCTCATACCTATTGATTTCGAATCGAGCCCAAAACCTGGGCAACATCATAATATGGTGGGAGGAGTCATTTGGGGAGTTTTGAGTGAAATCCAATCACTAGAAGTATGGAATACACCAACCACTCCAATTAGGACCGAACTGTCGTTGGACTTGAATTGTCCAATTTCTCACACATATTGATTTCGAATGGAACCCCAAACTTGTGCAACAACATAATATGGTGGGAGGAGTCATTTGGTGAGTTTTGAGTGAAATCCAATCGTTAGAAGTATGGAATACACCAACCACCCCAATTAGGAACGAACTGCCATTGAACATGAATTGTCCAATTTCTAACACCTATTGATTTCGGATCGAGCCCAAAACTTAGGCAACATCATAATATGGCGGGAGAAGTCATTTGGTGAGTTTTGAGTGAAATCCAATCGCTAGAAGTATGGAATACACCAACCACTCCAACTAGGAACGAACTGCCGTTGAACTTGAATTGTCCAATTTGGAACACCTATTGATTTCGGATCGAGCCCAAAACTTGGGCGACATCATAATATGGTGGGAGGAGTCATTTGGTGAGTTTTGAGTGAAATCCAATCGCTAGAAGTATGGAATACACCAACCACTCCAATTAGGAACGAACTGCTATTGAACTTGAATTGTCCAATTTGGAACACCTATTGATTTCGGATCGAGCCCAAAACTTGGGCAACATCATAATATGGTGGGAGGAGTCATTTGGTGAGTTTTGAGTGAAATCCAATCGCTAGAAGTATGGAATACACCAACCACCCCAATTAGGAACGAACTGCCGTTGAACTTGAATTGTCCAATTTGGAACACCAATTGATTTCGGATCGAGACCAAAACTTGGGCAACATCGTAATATGGTGGGAGGAGTCATTTGGTGAGTTTTGAGTGAAATCCAATCGCTAGAAGTGTGGAATACACCAACCACTCCAATTAGGAACGAACTGCCGTTGAACTTGAATTGTCCAATTTGGAACACCTATTGATTTCGGATCGAGCCCAAAACTTGGGCGACATCATAATATGGTGGGAGGAGTCATTTGGTGAGTTTTGAGTGAAATCCAATCGCAAGAAGTATGGAATACACCAACCACTCCAATTCGGAACGAACTGCCGTTGAACTTGAATTGTCCAGTTTGGAACACCTATTGATTTCGGATCGAGACCATAACTTGGGCAACGTCATAATATGGTGGGAGGAGTCATTTGGTGAGTTTTGAGTGAAATCCAACCGCTAGAAGTATGGAATACACCAACCACTCCAATTAGGAACGAACTGCCGTTGAACTTGAATTGTCCAATTTGGAACACCTATTGATTTCGGATCGAGCCCAAAACTTGGGCAACATCATAATATGGTGGGAGGAGTCATTTGGTGAGTTTTGAGTGAAATCCAATCGCTAGAAGTATGGAATACACCAACCACTCCAATTAGGAACGAACTGCCGTTGAACTTGAATTGTCCAATTTGTCACACCTATTGATTTCGGATGGAAACCCAAACTTGTGCAACATCAAAATATGATGGGAGGAGTCCTTTGGTGAGTTTTGAGGGATATCCAATCACTAGAAGTATGGAATACACCAACCACTCCACTTAGGAACGAACTGCCGTTGAACATGAATTGTCCAATTTGGAACACCTATTGATTTCGGATCGAGCCCAAAACTTGGGCAACATCATAATATGGTGGGAGGAGTCATTTGGTGAGTTTTGAGTGAAATTCAATTGCTAGAAGTATTGAATACACCAACCACTCCAGTTAGGAACGAAGTGCCATTGAACTTGAATTGTCCAATTTCTCACACCTATTGATTTCGGATCGAGCCCAAAACTTGGGCAACATCATAATATGGTGGGAGGAGTCATTTGGTGAGTTTTGAGTGAAATCCAATCGCTAGAAGTATGGAATACACCAACCACCCCAATTAGGAACGAACTGCCGTTGAACTTGAATTGTCCAATTTGGAACACCAATTGATTTCGGATCGAGACCAAAACTTGGGCAACATCGTAATATGGTGGGAGGAGTCATTTGGTGAGTTTTGAGTGAAATCCAATCGCTAGAAGTGTGGAATACACCAACCACTCCAATTAGGAACGAACTGCCGTTGAACTTGAATTGTCCAATTTGGAACACCTATTGATTTCGGATCGAGCCCAAAACTTGGGCGACATCATAATATGGTGGGAGGAGTCATTTGGTGAGTTTTGAGTGAAATCCAATCGTTAGAAGTATGGAATACACCAACCACTCCAATTCGGAACGAACTGCCGTTGAACTTGAATTGTCCAGTTTGGAACACCTATTGATTTCGGATCGAGACCATAACTTGGGCAACGTCATAATATGGTGGGAGGAGTCATTTGGTGAGTTTTGAGTGAAATCCAACCGCTAGAAGTATGGAATACACCAACCACTCCAATTAGGAACGAACTGCCGTTGAACTTGAATTGTCCAATTTGGAACACCTATTGATTTCGGATCGAGCCCAAAACTTGGGCAACATCATAATATGGTGGGAGGAGTCATTTGGTGAGTTTTGAGTGAAATCCAATCGCTAGAAGTATGGAATACACCAACCACTCCAATTAGGAACGAACTGCCGTTGAACTTGAATTGTCCAATTTGTCACACCTATTGATTTCGGATGGAAACCCAAACTTGTGCAACATCAAAATATGATGGGAGGAGTCCTTTGGTGAGTTTTGAGGGATATCCAATCACTAGAAGTATGGAATACACCAACCACTCCACTTAGGAACGAACTGCCGTTGAACATGAATTGTCCAATTTGGAACACCTATTGATTTCGGATCGAGCCCAAAACTTGGGCAACATCATAATATGGTGGGAGGAGTCATTTGGTGAGTTTTGAGTGAAATTCAATTGCTAGAAGTATTGAATACACCAACCACTCCAGTTAGGAACGAAGTGCCATTGAACTTGAATTGTCCAATTTCTCACACCTATTGATTTCGGATCGAGCCCAAAACTTGGGCAACATCATAATATGGTGGGAGGAGTCATTTGGTGAGTTTTGAGTGAAATCCAATCGCTAGAAGTATGGAATACACCAACCACTCCAATTAGGAACGAACTGCCGTTGAACTTGAATTGTCCAATTTCTCACACCTATTGATTTCGGATCGAGCCCAAAACTTAGGCAACATCATAATATGGTGGGAGGAGTCATTTGGTGAGTTTTGAGTGAAATCCAATCGCTAGAAGTATGGAATACACCAACCACTCCAATTAGGAACGAACTGCCGTTGAATTTGAATTGTCCAATTTCTCACACCTATTGATTTCGGATGGAAACCCAAACTTGTGCAACATCATAATATGATGGGAGGAGCCATTTGGTGAGTTTTGAGTGAAATCCAATCACTAGAAGTATGGAATACACCAACCACTCCAATTAGAAACGAACTCCCGTTGAACTTAAATTGTCCAATTTCTCACACCTATTGAGTTCGGATTGAGCCCAAAACTTGGGCAACATCATAATACGTTGGGAGGAGTCAATTGGAGAGTTTTGAGTGAAATCGAATCGCTAGAAGTATGGAATACACCAACCACTCCACTTAGGAACGAACTGCCGTTGAACTTGAATTGTCCAATTTCTCACACCTATTGATTTCGGATGGAACCCCAAACTTGGGAAACATCATAATATGGTGGGAGGAGTCATTTGGTGAGTTTTGAGGGAAATCCAATCGCTAGAAGTATGGAATACACCAACCACTCTAATTAGGAACGAACAGACGTTGAACTTAAACTGTCCAATTTCTCACACCTATTCAGTTCGGATCGACCCCAAAACTTGGGCAACAACATAATATGGTGGGAGGAATCATTTGGTGAGTTTTGAGTTAAATCCAATCGCTAGAAGTATGGAATACACCAACCACTCCAATTAGGAACGAACTGCCGTTGAACATGAATTGTCCAATTTGTAACACCTATTGATTTCTGATCGAGCCCAAAACTTGGGCAACATCATAATATGATGGGAGGAGTCATTTGATGACTTTTGGGTGAAATCCAATCGCTAGAAGTATGGAATACACCAACCACTCCAATTAGGAACGAACTGCCGTTGAACTTAAATTGTCCAATTTCTCACACCTATTCAGTTCGGATCGACCCCAAAACTTGGGCAACATCATAATATGGTGGGAGGAGTCATTTGGTGAGTTTTGAGTGAAATCCAATCGCTCGAAGTATGGAATACACCAACCACTCCAATTAGGAACGAACTGCCGTTGAACTTGAATTGTCCAATTTGGAACACCTATTGATTTCTGATCGAGCTCAAAACTTGGGTAACATCATTATATGGTGGGAGGAGTCATTTGGTGAGTTTTGAGTAAAATCCAATCGCTAGAAGTATGGAATACACCAACCACTCCAATTAGGAACGAACTGCCGTTGAACTTGAATTGTCCAATTTGGAACAGCTATTGATTTTGGATCGAGCCCAAAACTTGGGCAACAACATAATATGGTGGGAGGAGTCATTTGGTGAGTTTTGAGTGAAATTCAATTGCTAGAAGTATTGAATACACCAACCACTCCAGTTAGGAACGAAGTGCCATTGAACTTGAATTGTCCAATTTCTCACACCTATTGATTTCGGATCGAGCCCAAAACTTGGGCAACATCATAATATGGTGGGAGGAGTCATTTGGTGAGTTTTGAGTGAAATCCAATCGCTAGAAGTATGGAATACACCAACCACTCCAATTAGGAACGAAGTGCCGTTGAACTTGAATTGTTTAATTTCTCACACCTATTGATTTCGGATGGAACCCCAAACTTGTGCAACATCATAATATGATGGGAGGAGTCATTTGGTGAGTTTTGAGTGAAATCCAATCGCTAGAAGTATGGAATACACCAACCACTCCAATTAGGAACGAAGTGCCGTTGAATTTGAATTGTCCAATTTCTCACACCTATTGATTTCGGATGGAACCCCAAACTTGTGCAACATCATAATATGATGGGAGGAGTGTTGTTAATATTATGTTAACTCGCAATTGTACGGGGCAATTAGTAGTATAGCAAGACAAGTACGAGGTCGTACCCACGAAGACTGAGAAGTTAAAACTAGTTATGTACTTAGATTACCAAATTCAAGAAAGTAGGAGGTTATGTCTAAAACAGAATTTAAAACAAGAGTGGTTGTGATTGTTGAACAAAAGAAGCAAAATGAAATTGCAAACAAAAACAAGTAAACAAATGTAACAAAGAGTGGTTTTAAGAGTTGGAAAACAGATTTTGAGACTAGGGCATTCGAATCACCATAACAATTCAATTCTGGGTTATAAAGATTCAAGTAACAAGTCTAATTCAGATTCAAAGATTGATTCTAGCTAAAGTATGATTAGGCCATGGTGTTTGGTCCTAACCTTGTGTTCCTAATTCCCTAATTTGATCATTTGTTGTCTAACCTAAAATTAAGCATTAGGAACCCATTAAGCATAGAAGAACATTTTAAACAACCAAGTATGTATCTAATCCCTGTTGTCGAATGTCCATACATACTCTTCCTATTCATAGTTCAATTCGAATTAAAGCATGGTGTATACTCTTAATTCAAACCAAGATAGTTAACAAACAAGTTCTAATGGTGATCAATCATTCAAACAAGCATGTTAACTTATAAGCATAATGAATAAGAACATGAATCATGAATCAAACTTGAAACTCCAAACTTATAAACCCAGAATATTCATGTTAGGTTACATCGAAGCCCTAGTTATGGATTTAGCTACTCATAATGGAAAAGAGACTTGAACAGAAATGAGAAAACATAATGAATACAATAAGAGTAGAAAAACCCTTTTTCTGAAGTTCTTGTGGTGTCCAAGGCTTCTCCAAGTGCTTCTCCACTTCTAATGCTTCTCCAAGAGCTTCCCCACTTCTAGAAAGATGTATGAAGGATATGGAGGTGATTTGGGATGAGTTTGAGTGAGTGGTGATGGCTAAGGAAGATGAAATTCGTAGGGAAATGGAAGAGAGGTTTGCTGGAGTTGTTTTGGTGATTGTTGGAGTGTTTGGGATTTTGAGAGTGTTTGAGGATGGTTGGAGTGAATTGTGGGGGTTGTGAATCTCAGGATTTGTTGTGTCTTGAATGTGGAATGGATGTGGTATTTATAGGGAGAGGGGAGTGACAAATCTGAATTCAATATGGCTAATGCATACAACACTTGCATTATAAAAGATGAATTGGTTGATGCACTTCACTAATGCATACAACACTTGCATTATAAAATCTGAATTGGTTGATGCACTTCACCAATAGATCCCACCAGCAACCCTAGCTCATCTTCATGTCACCATGACCAAGCTTCCAACCAGAAATGATAGCTCATACCTAGCTCACCATGACCAAGCATCCAACCAGCACATGCTGAGGTCAGCATAACCAGCAACTTCAAGGGCTTACAACTTGGGATTCTCTTAATCAAATTAGGACTTTAAGCACTCGAAATTGAAGTTCAGAATGTTTTCTTTCCAGCCATATGTCATTTGGGCCAATCCAAGGTCGGAGGAGGAAGTTAAGGCCAAAACAAATTGCTAACTCATTTTGCGCGCTGATAAAATCCATCCTGAGCATGGCTCTGTGTTTGCTAGGTAACAGACTCCATATTTATCCAATGGGGCTGACTTTTGGATATGTTATAGTACACACCCATTGGAACAATTTTCATGAAGAATGCTGCCTCATCCGAGCTGTGTAGGTTGCTGAAACAAAGCTTGCAATATGACCTACAGAACTGGACTGGCAGGGGGCTGTAGCCAAAATGAGTTTGTCTTTTAAGCTCTTCTTCCATTCATCCAAATTAGGCCTTAACATGCTTGAATTGCATGAATTATGCTCTCTTGCTCTATTGGCCTACAAAACACACAAAGGGAGGGAAATAACTTAGAATTATAGGAACTAAGCAAAAGAAGTAAGTAAATTGGGCATGTATATGTATGAAATTATGAGCTTAACAAGGAGTCATTTGGTGAGTTTTGAGGGAAATCCAATCGCTAGAAGTATGGAATACACCAACCACTCCAATTAGGAACGAACTGTCGTTGAACTTTAATTGTCCAATTTGGAACACCTATTGATTTCGGATCGAGCCCAAAACTTGGGCAACATCATAATATGGTGGGAGGAGTCGTTTGGTGAGTTTTGAGTGAAATCCAATCGCTAGAAGTATGTAATTACCAACAAATCAAATTCGGAACGAACTGCCGTTGAACTTAAGTTGTCCAATTTCTCACACCTATTGAGTTCGGATCGAGCACAACACTTGGGCAACAACATAATATGGTGGGAGGAGTCATTTGGTGAGTTTTGAGTGAAATCCAATCGCTAGAAGTATGGAATACACCAACCACTCCAATTAGGAACGAACTGCCGTTGAACTTGAATTGTCTAATTTCTCACACCTATTGATTTCGGATCGGGCCCAAAACTTGGGCAACAACATAATATCGTGGGAGGAGTCGTTTGGTGAGTTTTGAGTGAAATCCAATCGCTAGAAGTATGTAATAAACCAACCACTCCAATTAGGAACGAACTGCCATTGAACTTGAATTGTCCAATTTCTCACACCTATTGATTTCGGATCGAGCCCAAGACTTGGGCAACATCATAATATGGTGGGAGGAGTCATTTGGTGAGTTTTGAGTGAAATCCAATCGCAAGAGGTATGGAATACACCAACCACTCCAATTAGGAACGAACTGCCGTTGAACTTGAATTGTCTAATTTCTCACACCTGTTGATTTCGGATCGGGCCCAAAGCTTGGGCAACAACATAATATCGTGGGAGGAGTCGTTTGGTGAGTTTTGAGTGAAATCCAATCGCTAGAAGTATGTAATACACCAACCACTCCAATTAGGAACGAACTGCCGTTGAACTTGAATTGTCCAATTTCTCACACCTATTGATTTCGGATCGAGCCCAAAAGTTGGGCAACATCATAATATGGTGGGGCGAGTCATTATAAAATCTGAATTGGTTGATGCACTTCACCAATAGATCCCACCAGCAGCCCTAGCTCATCTTCATGTCACCATGACCAAGCTTCCAACCAGAAATGATAGCTCATACCTAGCTCACCATGACCAAGCATCCAACCAGCACATGCTGAGGTCAGCATAACCAGCAACTTCAAGGGCTTACAACTTGGGATTCTCTTAATCAAATTAGGACTTTAAGCACTCGAAATTGAAGTTCAGAATGTCTTCTTTCCAGCCATATGTCATTTGGGCCAATCCAAGGTCGGAGGAGGAAGTTAAGGCCAAAACAAATTGCTAACTCATTTTGCGCGCTGATAAAATCCATCCTGAGCATGGCTCTGTGTTTGCTAGGTAACAGACTCCATATTTATCCAATGGGGCTGACTTTTGGATATGTTATAGTACACACCCATTGGAACAATTTTCATGAAGAATGCTGCCTCATCCGAGCTGTGTAGGTTGCTGAAACAAAGCTTGCAATATGACCTACAGAACTGGACTGGCAGGGGGCTGTAGCCAAAATGAGTTTGTCTTTTAAGCTCTTCTTCCATTCATCCAAATTAGGCCTTAACATGCTTGAATTGCATGAATTATGCTCTCTTGCTCTATTGGCCTACAAAACACACAAAGGGAGGGAAATAACTTAGAATTATAGGAACTAAGCAAAAGAAGTAAGTAAATTGGGCATGTATATGTATGAAATTATGAGCTTAACAAGGAGTCATTTGGTGAGTTTTGAGGGAAATCCAATCGCTAGAAGTATGGAATACACCAACCACTCCAATTAGGAACGAACTGTCGTTGAACTTTAATTGTCCAATTTGGAACACCTATTGATTTCGGATCGAGCCCAAAACTTGGGCAACATCATAATATGGTGGGAGGAGTCGTTTGGTGAGTTTTGAGTGAAATCCAATCGCTAGAAGTATGTAATTACCAACAAATCAAATTCGGAACGAACTGCCGTTGAACTTAAGTTGTCCAATTTCTCACACCTATTGAGTTCGGATCGAGCACAACACTTGGGCAACAACATAATATGGTGGGAGGAGTCATTTGGTGAGTTTTGAGTGAAATCCAATCGCTAGAAGTATGGAATACACCAACCACTCCAATTAGGAACGAACTGCCGTTGAACTTGAATTGTCTAATTTCTCACACCTATTGATTTCGGATCGGGCCCAAAACTTGGGCAACAACATAATATCGTGGGAGGAGTCGTTTGGTGAGTTTTGAGTGAAATCCAATCGCTAGAAGTATGTAATAAACCAACCACTCCAATTAGGAACGAACTGCCATTGAACTTGAATTGTCCAATTTCTCACACCTATTGATTTCGGATCGAGCCCAAGACTTGGGCAACATCATAATATGGTGGGAGGAGTCATTTGGTGAGTTTTGAGTGAAATCCAATCGCAAGAGGTATGGAATACACCAACCACTCCAATTAGGAACGAACTGCCGTTGAACTTGAATTGTCTAATTTCTCACACCTGTTGATTTCGGATCGGGCCCAAAGCTTGGGCAACAACATAATATCGTGGGAGGAGTCGTTTGGTGAGTTTTGAGTGAAATCCAATCGCTAGAAGTATGTAATACACCAACCACTCCAATTAGGAACGAACTGCCGTTGAACTTGAATTGTCCAATTTCTCACACCTATTGATTTCGGATCGAGCCCAAAAGTTGGGCAACATCATAATATGGTGGGGCGAGTCATTATAAAATCTGAATTGGTTGATGCACTTCACCAATAGATCCCACCAGCAGCCCTAGCTCATCTTCATGTCACCATGACCAAGCTTCCAACCAGAAATGATAGCTCATACCTAGCTCACCATGACCAAGCATCCAACCAGCACATGCTGAGGTCAGCATAACCAGCAACTTCAAGGGCTTACAACTTGGGATTCTCTTAATCAAATTAGGACTTTAAGCACTCGAAATTGAAGTTCAGAATGTCTTCTTTCCAGCCATATGTCATTTGGGCCAATCCAAGGTCGGAGGAGGAAGTTAAGGCCAAAACAAATTGCTAACTCATTTTGCGCGCTGATAAAATCCATCCTGAGCATGGCTCTGTGTTTGCTAGGTAACAGACTCCATATTTATCCAATGGGGCTGACTTTTGGATATGTTATAGTACACACCCATTGGAACAACTTTCATGAAGAATGCTGCCTCATCCGAGCTGTGTAGGTTGCTGAAACAAAGCTTGCAATATGACCTACGGAACTGGACTGGCAGGGGGCTGTAGCCAAAATGAGTTTGTCTTTTAAGCTCTTCTTCCATTCATCCAAATTAGGCCTTAACATGCTTGAATTGCATGAATTATGCTCTCTTGCTCTATTGGCCTACAAAACACACAAAGGGAGGGAAATAACTTAGAATTATAGGAACTAAGCAAAAGAAGTAAGTAAATTGGGCATGTATATGTATGAAATTATGAGCTTAACACACCCCCAAACTTAGATTTTGCTAGTCCTCGAGCAAAACAAAAGAGAAACAAAGATAAAAACAAAACAAGAAGTTAACTAGACCACTTTCGTAGGTAACTCAATTGCATTGAGCGTATGCAACAAGCCTTTAAACCTCTAGGCATCCCTAGTAGGAGGAGTTGTGTCTCCTGAGGGTTTAACAGATACGATACCCACAAACGTTTTTCTAACTCTACAAAAAAAAATGGTTAGAAAAACAACTTTGAAATCAACTAATGAAAATGAAAGAAAGTTTTAGTCATACCTCCAACACCATAGAGTTGCCAAGATAGGTCATCAATCAGTGTGTACAAGTGGAAGCTATAGCTCAAAGGCACACAGTTTCAAAGCAAGCACACTCAAACCTTGAATAGAGAACATGCTTCGACTCTAATTCTCACAGATAACACTCAATCACTCAGAACCTATGTTTTAATTCTCTCAAGAAAGCATAAGTGAGTGTATGAAATAGAAGCACAAATTTGGTTAGATCTCATGAAAGGAATTAAATACTAAGAATAGAGATACACACATACTTACCAGCACCCATGAATACATCCTCAAAGATCAGCTAGGTCTTTCACAATGTTGTAATGAAAGGCTAAGGTTTAGGGGAAATGGAAGAATTGGAAGGAAAAACAAATAACTTAAGAACATACCAAGGTTGCATGCTTCATTAATCTGCAAGGCATCATTGATTTAGATTGGCATGGCAGCAAACTTCATGGTATCTCCTGGCATAGACTTTATTTTTCACACTTAGATCAAATCGAAACACTTTCATCTTCGTTGATTTGATCTGCATCTTCATTAACTTCATTGCACAGATTCACATCATCTTTATTTAGGTACATGGCTGCAACTTCCTTGCTTCAAACTTTATCTTGGCACACCTTGGTATATTTCTAAGCTATAGGGTATGGCTACAATAGGTCAAGTATCTCAGATTGAGATACAAAGGTAGGGAAATGATGAGGGTGATAGAAGAAAAGGCTTTAAGTGTTTGGCTTCAAGAGGGTTGATGGAACACACATATAGGTAGGGTGAAAAGAAAGCACATAGAATGGTTATGCACACATAGCCTAGCATCACTTCAATGAGTTCATTCATGAATGAGAGCAAGCACATGATATCTGCAAAAGAGAATCATCCTTAGTATTCAATCAAAATGGAATAATGAGATCAATTAGAGTGAATTGAAGAAAATAAGTATGGATGAGAAATAGAACACTTTAAACCCTCTCAAGAAAGCAATTAGGCTCGATATAGCTCACTAGGGTAGTCTCCACTATTTTCCTTCAAGAATTTGAGCGTGGTACTTTAGCCACCAGAATTCTAAGAGCAAAAGCTTTGTGAAGTGCAAAATTCTGATATGAAAACCTCAAATAGCAGCTCCATAGCATTGATTGTATGACATTCTTTAAAAAAAATAAAAATAAAAATAAAAAAAAAAAAAATAAAAAAAAAATTGTGACAAGAGAACGAAAATTGAAAACACAAATGGATAAGAAAATTGAAATTGAAAACCTTCCCCCCAGACCTAAATTGAACATTGTCCTCAATGTGAAAGCATACAAAAGATGATTGAGAACAAACAAATGATAAAGGGAAAAGTTTAGAAGAAGGTTTAGGAAAAATAAAAAATAAAAAAAATGAATATATAAGCAACTCATGGATGACCAGTTAAGGGCCTCAGAAAACACAGCCAGGGGATCCGGGAAGGTTGGAGGGGTCACAATGGTCCCGCTTAAAACCCAAACTTCTTAGACACCGAAGGTGTCGCCTAAAGAACTCCTAGACACTGTATTGACGGAAGTGCTCACTGGAGTTACCATAAGTTAGCTCATATGAAAAATCTTTTAAAATTTTTATATTTTTATATATATTTTAAATTTTTATATAAAAAAAAACAGAAATTTAAAATAATAACAAGTAAAGAGAAAGGATTTGAAATGCTCCCCCTTGATGCGATTAGGTCGATTGCTACCAAGCACCTTCTTCTTGAACACATGGGTTGCCTCCCAAGAAGCGCCTTAGTTACTGTCTTGGCAAGACATTGTGCAATCAGCTAAGTTGATGGTACGAAGGGAAGTTGATCTACCACATGGCCAGTTTGGATGCCAGCTGAAACTCCCTCATAGAATGGCTTTAAACGTTGTCCATTTACTTTGAAAGTCGAGCCATCTTTAGGGTTTTGAATCTCCACAGCTCCATAGGGAGAAACATTGACCACGGTGAATGGGCCTTGCCATCTAGACTTCAATTTTCCTGGAAAGAGACGCAAACGTGAGTTAAACAAAAGAACTGACATACCTTTGGAGAACTCTTTCCGTTGAATGTTTCTGTCATGGTAACTCTTGGTTCGTTCTTTGTAAAGCTTTGCATTCTCATAAGACTCATGTCTAATTTCTTCCAATTCATTCAGCTGAAACTTTCTTGCATGGCCTGCCTTGTCTAGATCAAAATTTAACTTCTTGATGGCCCAAAAAGCATTGTGTTCAAGCTCCATTGGCAGGTGACAAGCTTTCCCAAACACAAGACGATAAGGGCTCATTCCAATGGGAGTCTTATATGCTGTCCTATAAGCCCATAATGCATCATTGAGCTTGGCTGCCCAATCTTTCCTTGTATTGTTCACCACCTTCTCCAGGATGTGCTTAATTTCTCTATTGCTTATTTCCACTTGACCAGAAGTTTGCGGATGATATGGTGTAGAGACTCGATGGGTGATGTTGTACTTCTTCATGAGTGCTTCGAATGGCTTGTTACAGAAGTGGCTGCCTCCATCACTAATGACAGCCCTTGGAGTACCAAACCTTGTGAAAATATTATCCTTCAAGAACTTCAGCACCACCTTATAATCATTGGTTTTGGTGGCTATGGCTTCCACCCATTTAGACACATAATCAACAGCAACAAGTATGTAAGTATAACCAAAGGAAGATGGGAATGGTCCCATGAAATCAATACCCCACACATCGAAGAGCTCCACAACAAGTATGTTATTCAATGGCATTTCATTCCTGCGACTTATGTTCCCCATCCTTTGGCACCTATCACACTTAACACAAAAATTAAATGCATCTTTAAATAGAGTGGGCCAAAAGAAACCAGATTGCAGAATTTTAAGTGCTGTTTTCTTAGCTCCAAAGTGACCTCCACAGGCCAATTCGTGGCTATGCCTAAGTATGCTTTCTTGCTCTTCTTCTGGAACACATCTTCTGATGAGTTGATCCGGGCAATGCTTGAATAAGAAAGGTTCATCCCATACATAATGTTTCACCATGGAAAAGAACTTCTTCTTATCCTGAGAAGTTAGATCATTTCTAAGAACACCACAAGCAAGATAATTAACAAAATCAGCATACCATGGCTCTTTGATTTGGGCAGCATATAGTTGTTCATCAGGGAAAGTCTCATTCAAGGGTAGCACAGCTCCTCCTTTTTCTTCAACCACAATTCTGCTCAAATGATCAGCTACCACATTCTCACATCCCTTCTTATCTCGAATCTCCAAATCGAATTCTTGCAGCAAGAGAATCCATCTAATCAAGCGTGGTTTGGCATCCTTCTTAGTGAGCAAGTATCTAAGGGCTGCATGGTCAGAATAAACAATTACTTTAGAACCAACAAGGTAAGAACGAAATTTTTCTAAAGCAAAAACCACAGCAAGCAACTCCTTCTCTGTTGTGGAGTAGTTGATTTGAGCATCATTCAAGGTCCGGCTAGCATAATGAATCACATGGGGCAGCTTGTTCTTCTTTTGACCTAAAACTGCACCAATAGCAAAGTCAGAGGCATCACACATTATTTCAAATGGTAAAGACCAATCCGGAGCTATGATAATAGGGGCTGAAGTTAGCTCCCTCTTCAAGGTAGAAAAAGCTTCCATGCAAGCTTCATTAAACTCAAAAACAGCATCCTTAGCAAGGAGATTACACAATGGCCTTGTAATGCTTGAGAAATTTTTGATGAACCTTCTATAGAATCCAGCATGACCTAGAAAGCTTCTAATTCCTTTAACAGAGGTAGGGGGTGGAAGATTTGAGATGAGGTCGATCTTGGCTTTATCCACTTCGATTCCCTTGCTTGAAATCACATGGCCTAGTACAATGCCTTGTCTCACCATGAAGTGACACTTCTCCCAATTCAAAATCAGATTTGTTTCCTGGCATCTTTTAAGCACTAGAGACAAGTGGTGAAGACAATTATCAAAAGAGGAACCAAAAACTGAAAAATCATCCATAAATACCTCAATGAATCGTTCCACCATATCTGAAAAGATTGACATCATGCATCTTTGGAAAGTTGCTGGGGCATTGCATAAACCGAATGGCATCCTTCTATAAGCAAACGTACCAAATGGGCATGTGAATGTGGTTTTCTCTTGGTCTTCCGGAGCAATGGGAATTTGATTATAACCTGAAAAACCATCAAGAAAACAATAGTAAGCATGGCCAGATAAACGTTCAAGCATTTGATCAATAAAAGGTAAGGGGAAATGATCTTTTCTAGTGGATGTGTTCAACTTCCTGTAATCAATGCAAACTCTCCAACCAGTGACAGTTCGTGTAGGAACTAGCTCATTCTTCTCATTCTTCACAACGGTGATTCCGGACTTCTTTGGAACAACTTGCACAGGGCTCACCCACTTAGAATCTGAAATTGGGTAGATGATTCCTACATCGAGTAGCTTTAAAACTTCAGCTCTAACCACCTCTTTCATGTTGGGATTTAGCCTCCTTTGGGCATCACGAGATGGTTTGCTGTCTTCTTCCATTAAAATCCGGTGCATGCACATGCTTGGACTAATTCCTTTGATGTCTGCTATGGTCCACCCAATGGCTGTTTTATGCTCTTTTAGAACTTTAATTAAGCTCTCTTCTTCATGTGAGGAGAGACCTGCAGCAATTATAACAGGGAGAGTTTCGTTAGCACCCAAATATGTATATTTAAGATTATTGGGAAGAGGTTTAAGTTCTAGCTTTGGTGGGATGACAATGGATGGCTCCAATTTCGTGGATGATGGTCCAAGAGGCTCGATTGGTGGCCTAAAGGATGGTGGGTATGGCGGAAACACTTCTAAGGCAGCCACCACTTCTTGGAACTCCGGTTCACAAAGATCTTCCTCTTCTTGTGTTAAGACAGCTTCTAGAGCATCATTAGACTTTCTCTGCAAAATTTTGGAAGAAACCTCATGATCCACAACATCAATTGAAAAGCAAGAATCAAGAGAGATAGAAGGTTGAGATAGAGCATTAAGCATTTTAAATTCAACAGTTTCACCCAAAACAGTCATGGAGAGAGTGCTATCTTTCACTTTGATGATTGTGTCTGCAGTGGCCATGAATGGCCTGCCTAGGAGAATGGGATCAACACGATCTCCATTTGGATTGTCTTCCATGTCCATCACTACAAAATCAGCAGGGAGAATTAGTGTATTAACTTGAACTAGAATATCTTCTACAATACCTTTTGGATATTTTATAGAATGATCAGCTAGTTCAAGTCGCATTGAAGTCTTCTTCATCCCTTCTAAGCCAAGCTCTTGATAAACTGAATATGGCAAAACATTGATGCTTGCTCCCAAGTCCAACATGGCTCTTCCAACCTTCTTGCCTCCAATGTTAATGGGAATGTCAAAGCTGCCAGGATCATCTAGTTTTGGTGGAAGCTTCCTTTGCAATACAGCACTTACATTCTGGTCGAGCTTTACTCCTTCATTTGGAGCGAAATTGAGCTTGTGAGTTTTCAAGTCCTTGATGAATTTTCCATATGTAGGAATCTGTTCAATAAGATCAAGCAAAGGCAAATTGATATTAACTTTACTCAAAATATCATAAATCTCTTTAAAAGCCTTATCTTGCTTTGCTTTCTTAAGACGGCCTGGAAATGGAATCTGTGGAACATATGGAGCGGGTGGCACGTATCTATCTTCTTGAAGATGTGGTGGCACAAATTTGTCATCCCTTTTATGCAATTGGAATTGATCGGATTTCTGAGAATCTGATTTGGCCTTAGGAGCAGATTGAGAAGTTTTGAGTTGTTCTCCTTCCGTGGCCATGGTCTCCTCCTCTTCATTTTCTACAATCACAACATCATTTGAAAGATTAGAATCATCTTTATTATCAATGATCTTACCTGATCTGAGCACATGAATGGCCTTGGCTTCTGGGTTCTTTGGATTGATCTCAGTTTGGCTTGGCCATTTCCCAGGCACTCTTTGAGTTATTTCAGCAGCTATTTGGCCTAATTGGACTTCCAATTTGGAGATGGCAGCTTGTGTAGTTTGCTGAAAATTGGATTGGTTGATTGCCATCTGCTTCACTATATCTTCCAATGATGATGATGATTGTTGTGGCCTTTGGAATGAAGGGGGATTTGCTTGATTCTGGGTATTTCTCCATGAAAAGTTTGGATGATTCCTCCAACCTGGATTATAACTTTGAGAGTATGGATCATTTCTTGGACCTTGGTTGTAGGAATTTACCAACTTAGCTTGCTCTTGCACAAATTCTGGATATCCAGCCCCAAGTGGACAAGCTGTGGTAGCATGGTCATGAGATTCACAAATGCTACACACTTCCTTCGGAGGGCTTCTTGAGTTTAATGCAAGAAGAGGATCTAGCTTTTGTTCCAGTTTTGAAATCTGCACACTAGAAGCATCATTAGAACCACTAATAACACGTTTACCTCTTGTATCCGTATGTTGGGTCTCCATTGCTATCTCCTCAAAGAGTTCGTACGTTTCTTCTGGAGTTTTGGTTTTAAAAGAACCACCTGCAAAATTGGTGACTATATTATGACTAGAAGGGGTTAGTCCTTTATAAAACATACGCATTTGAAGCTTCAATGGAATCCCATGATGAGGACATTGGTTGAGCAACCCATTGAATTTCTCCCATGCTTCACAAAACGATTCATCATCTTGCTGTGCAAATAACAAGATCTTGTCCCTAAGCATGTCAGTCTTTTGCGTGGAGAAGTATTTTTCCAGGAACTTCTTTTGAATGGCAGACCATGTAGTGAGTGAACCAAGCTTCAAAGAATTCAACCAATACTTCGCCTTATCCTTTAAAGTGTATGGAAACACTCTCATTCGAAGTTGATCTTCTGTCACACCTGTCAAGGGAAAAGAACTCACAACATTAAAAATATCCTTTATATGAGTCAATGGATCTTCATTAGGTAAACCATAAAAGGAAGGCAGCATATTAAGATGAGAAGATTTAAGCTCATAATTTCGAGCTACAGTGGGCAGCAAAATGCTTGAAGGAGATGCTGGAATTGTTGGGATATCAAGTTCTCCCATGAACTCAATGGCAGCCATCATTTCTTCTTCTTCTTGGTCTGAACTTGCTTCCGAATTTGAAAGTGAAGAACCGGGAAGTTCAGTGTGGAGAGCAAGACTTGTAAATGTAGCAAGAGCTTGCTCTTTTGCAGTTGACAACTCCCTTTCTAGACGATTCTGAATTTCAGAGGTCACTCGTCTGGGTTGCAATGATGGTCCTGCGTTCAAAGATCTAGAACGTTGGAACGAAGACCTCACTTGTTCAAGTAATGGATTTTTAGACATAAACTACCTGAAACAGAAAATTAGATTAATTAGAAACACTAAAAAGAATAGGGTAACCTTGGGGACATAACCAGGGAAGAACTTTCGTTCAGTCCCCGGCAACGGCGCCAAAATTTGTTGTTAATATTATGTTAACTCGCAATTGTACGGGGCAATTAGTAGTATAGCAAGACAAGTACGAGGTCGTACCCACGAAGACTGAGAAGTTAAAACTAGTTATGTACTTAGATTACCAAATTCAAGAAAGTAGGAGGTTATGTCTAAAACAGAATTTAAAACAAGAGTGGTTGTGATTGTTGAACAAAAGAAGCAAAATGAAATTGCAAACAAAAACAAGTAAACAAATGTAACAAAGAGTGGTTTTAAGAGTTGGAAAACAGATTTTGAGACTAGGGCATTCGAATCACCATAACAATTCAATTCTGGGTTATAAAGATTCAAGTAACAAGTCTAATTCAGATTCAAAGATTGATTCTAGCTAAAGTATGATTAGGCCATGGTGTTTGGTCCTAACCTTGTGTTCCTAATTCCCTAATTTGATCATTTGTTGTCTAACCTAAAATTAAGCATTAGGAACCCATTAAGCATAGAAGAACATTTTAAACAACCAAGTATGTATCTAATCCCTGTTGTCGAATGTCCATACATACTCTTCCTATTCATAGTTCAATTCGAATTAAAGCATGGTGTATACTCTTAATTCAAACCAAGATAGTTAACAAACAAGTTCTAATGGTGATCAATCATTCAAACAAGCATGTTAACTTATAAGCATAATGAATAAGAACATGAATCATGAATCAAACTTGAAACTCCAAACTTATAAACCCAGAATATTCATGTTAGGTTACATCGAAGCCCTAGTTATGGATTTAGCTACTCATAATGGAAAAGAGACTTGAACAGAAATGAGAAAACATAATGAATACAATAAGAGTAGAAAAACCCTTTTTCTGAAGTTCTTGTGGTGTCCAAGGCTTCTCCAAGTGCTTCTCCACTTCTAATGCTTCTCCAAGAGCTTCCCCACTTCTAGAAAGATGTATGAAGGATATGGAGGTGATTTGGGATGAGTTTGAGTGAGTGGTGATGGCTAAGGAAGATGAAATTCGTAGGGAAATGGAAGAGAGGTTTGCTGGAGTTGTTTTGGTGATTGTTGGAGTGTTTGGGATTTTGAGAGTGTTTGAGGATGGTTGGAGTGAATTGTGGGGGTTGTGAATCTCAGGATTTGTTGTGTCTTGAATGTGGAATGGATGTGGTATTTATAGGGAGAGGGGAGTGACAAATCTGAATTCAATATGGCTAATGCATACAACACTTGCATTATAAAAGATGAATTGGTTGATGCACTTCACTAATGCATACAACACTTGCATTATAAAATCTGAATTGGTTGATGCACTTCACCAATAGATCCCACCAGCAGCCCTAGCTCATCTTCATGTCACCATGACCAAGCTTCCAACCAGAAATGATAGCTCATACCTAGCTCACCATGACCAAGCATCCAACCAGCACATGCTGAGGTCAGCATAACCAGCAACTTCAAGGGCTTACAACTTGGGATTCTCTTAATCAAATTAGGACTTTAAGCACTCGAAATTGAAGTTCAGAATGTCTTCTTTCCAGCCATATGTCATTTGGGCCAATCCAAGGTCGGAGGAGGAAGTTAAGGCCAAAACAAATTGCTAACTCATTTTGCGCGCTGATAAAATCCATCCTGAGCATGGCTCTGTGTTTGCTAGGTAACAGACTCCATATTTATCCAATGGGGCTGACTTTTGGATATGTTATAGTACACACCCATTGGAACAATTTTCATGAAGAATGCTGCCTCATCAAAGCTGTGTAGGTTGCTGAAACAAAGCTTGCAATATGACCTACAGAACTGGACTGGCAGGGGGCTGTAGCCAAAATGAGTTTGTCTTTTAAGCTCTTCTTCCATTCATCCAAATTAGGCCTTAACATGCTTGAATTGCATGAATTATGCTCTCTTGCTCTATTGGCCTACAAAACACACAAAGGGAGGGAAATAACTTAGAATTATAGGAACTAAGCAAAAGAAGTAAGTAAATTGGGCATGTATATGTATGAAATTATGAGCTTAACAAGGAGTCATTTGGTGAGTTTTGAGGGAAATCCAATCGCTAGAAGTATGGAATACACCAACCACTCCAATTAGGAACGAACTGTCGTTGAACTTTAATTGTCCAATTTGGAACACCTATTGATTTCGGATCGAGCCCAAAACTTGGGCAACATCATAATATGGTGGGAGGAGTCGTTTGGTGAGTTTTGAGTGAAATCCAATCGCTAGAAGTATGTAATACACCAACAAATCCAATTCGGAACGAACTGCCGTTGAACTTAAGTTGTCCAATTTCTCACACCTATTGAGTTCGGATCGAGCACAACACTTGGGCAACAACATAATATGGTGGGAGGAGTCATTTGGTGAGTTTTGAGTGAAATCCAATCGCTAGAAGTATGGAATACACCAACCACTCCAATTAGGAACGAACTGCCGTTGAACTTGAATTGTCTAATTTCTCACACCTATTGATTTCGGATCGGGCCCAAAACTTGGGCAACAACATAATATCGTGGGAGGAGTCGTTTGGTGAGTTTTGAGTGAAATCCAATCGCTAGAAGTATGTAATAAACCAACCACTCCAATTAGGAACGAACTGCCATTGAACTTGAATTGTCCAATTTCTCACACCTATTGATTTCGGATCGAGCCCAAGACTTGGGCAACATCATAATATGGTGGGAGGAGTCATTTGGTGAGTTTTGAGTGAAATCCAATCGCAAGAGGTATGGAATACACCAACCACTCCAATTAGGAACGAACTGCCGTTGAACTTGAATTGTCTAATTTCTCACACCTGTTGATTTCGGATCGGGCCCAAAGCTTGGGCAACAACATAATATCGTGGGAGGAGTCGTTTGGTGAGTTTTGAGTGAAATCCAATCGCTAGAAGTATGTAATACACCAACCACTCCAATTAGGAACGAACTGCCGTTGAACTTGAATTGTCCAATTTCTCACACCTATTGATTTCGGATCGAGCCCAAAAGTTGGGCAACATCATAATATGGTGGGGCGAGTCGTTTGGTGAGTTTTGAGTGAAATCCAATCGCTAGAAGTATGGAATACACCAACCACTCCAATTAGGAACGAACTGTCGTTGAACTTTAATTGTCCAATTTGGAACACCTATTGATTTCGGATCGAGCCCAAAACTTGGGCAACATCATAATATGGTGGGAGGAGTCATTTGGTGAGTCTTTAGTGAAATCCAATCGCTAGATGTATGGAATACACCAACCACTCCAATTAGGAACGAACTGCCGTTGAACTTGAATTGTCCAATTTCTCACACCTATTGATTTCGGATCGAGCCCAAAACTTGGGCAACATCATAATATGGTGGGGGGAGTCGTTTGGTGAGTTTTGAGTGAAATCCAATCGCTAGAAGTATGGAATACACCAACCACTCCAATTAGGAACGAACTGCCTTTGAACTTTAATTGCCCAATTTGGAACGCCTATTGATTTCGGATCCAGCCCAAAACTTGGGCAACAGCATAATATGGTGGGAGGAGTCATATGGTGAGTTTTGAGTGAAATCCCTTAGCTAGAAGTATGGAATACACGAACCACTCCAATTAGGAACGAATTGCCGTTGAACTTGAATTGAACAATTTCTCACACCTATTGATTTCGGATGGAACCCAAAACTTGTGCAACATCATAATATGATGGGAGGAGTCATTTGGTGAGTTTTGAGTGAAATCCAATCGCTAGAAGTATGGAATACACCAACCACTCCAATTAGGAACGAACTGCCGTTGAACTTGAATTGTCCAATTTCTCATACCTATTGATTTCGGATCGAGCCCCAAACTTGGGCAACGTCATAAAATGGTGCGAGGATTTATTTGGTGAGTTTTGAGTGAAATCCAATCGCTAGAAGTATGGAATACACCAACGACTCCAATTAGGAACAAACTGCCGTTGAACTTGAATTGTCCAATTTGGAACACCTATTGATTTTCGATCGAGCCTCAAACTTGGGCAACATCATAATATGGTGGGAGGAGTCATTTGGTGAGTTTCGAGTGAAATCCAATGGCTAGAAGTATGGAATACACCAACCACTCCAATTAGGAACAAACTGCCGTTGAACTTGAATTGTCCAATTTGGAACACCTATTGATTTCGGATCGAGGCCAAAACTTGGGCAACATCATAATATGGTGGGAGGAGTCATTTGGTGAGTTTTGAGTGAAATCCAATCGCTAGAAGTGTGGAATACACCAACCACTCCAATTAGGAACGAACTGCCGTTGAACTTGAATTCTCCAATTTGGAACACCTATTGATTTCGTATCGAGCCCCAAACTTGGGCAACATCATAATATGGTGGGAGGAGTCATTTGATGAGTTTTGAGTGAAATCCAATCGCTAGAAGTATGGAATAGACCGACCACTCCAATTAGGAACGAACTGCCGTTGAACTTGAATTGTCCAATTTCTCACACCTATTGATTTCGGATCGAGCCCAAAACTTGGGCACCATCATAATATGGTGGGAGGAGTCATTTGGTGAGTTTTGAGTGAAATCCGATCGCTAGAAGTATGGAATACACCGACCACTCCAATTAGGAACGAACTGCCGTTGAACTTGAATTGTCCAATTTCTCACACCTATTGATTTCGGATCGAGCCCAAAACTTGGGCAACATCATAATATGGTGGGAGAAGTCATTTGGTGAGTTTTGAGTGAAATCCAATCGCTAGAAGTATGGAATACACCAACCACTCCAATTAGGAACGAACTGCCGTGGAACTTGAATTGTCCAATTTGGAACACCTATTGATTTCGGATCGAGCCCAAAACTTGGGCAACATCATAATATGGTGGGAGGAGTCATTTGGTGAGTTTTGAGTGAAATCGAACCGCTAGAAGTATGGAATACACCAACCACTCCAATTAGGAACGAACTGCCGTGGAACTTGAATTGTCCAATTTGGAACACCTATTGATTTCGGATCGAGCCCAAATCTTGGGCAACATCATAATATGGTGGGAGGAGTCATTTGGTGAGTTTTGAGTGAAATCCAATTGCTAGAAGTATGGAATACACCAACCACTCCAATTAGGAACGAACTGCCGTTGAACTTGAATTGTCCAATTTGGAACACCTGTTGATTTCGGATCGAGCCCAGAACTTGGGCAACATCATAATATGATGGGAGGAGTTGTTTGGTGAGTTTTGAGTGAAATCCAATCGCTAGAAGTATGGAATACACCAACCACTCCAATTAGGAACGAACTGTCGTTGAACTTGAATTGTCCAATTTGGAACACCTATTGATTTCGGATCGAGACGAAAACTTGGGCTGTTCATAATATGGTGGGCGGAGTCATTTGGTGAGTTTTGAGTGAAATCCAATCGCTAGAAGTATGGAATACACCAACCACTCCAATTAGGAACGAACTGCCGTTGAACTTGAATTGTCCAATTTCTCACACCTATTGATTTCGGATCGAGCCCAAAACTTGGGCAACATCATAATATGGTGGGAGGAGTCATTTGGTGAGTTTTGAGTGAAATCCAATCGCTAGAAGTGTGGAATACACCAACCACTCCAATTAGGAACGAACTGCCGTTGAACTTGAATTGTCCAATTTCTCACTCCTATTGATTTCGGATCGAGCCCAAAGCTTGGGCAACATCATAACATGGTGGGAGGAGTCATTTGGTGAGTTTTGAGTGAAATCCAATCGCTAGAAGTATGGAATACACCAACCACTCCAATTAGGAACGAACTTCCGCTGAACTTGAATTGTCCAATTTCTCACACCTATTGATTTCGGATCGAGCCCAAAACTTGGACAACATCATAATATGGTGGGAGGAGTCATTTGGTGAGTTTTGAGTGAAATCCAATCGCTAGAAGTATGGAATACACCAACCACTCCAATTAGGAACGAACTGCCGTTGAACTTGAATTGTCCAATTTCTCACACCTATTGATTTCGGATCGAGCCCAAAACTTGGGCAACATCATAATATGGTGGGAGGAGTCATTTGGTGAGTTTTGAGTGAAATCCAATCGCTAGAAGTGTGGAATACACCAACCACTCCAATTAGGAACGAACTGCCGTTGAACTTGAATTGTCCAATTTCTCACTCCTATTGATTTCGGATCGAGCCCAAAGCTTGGGCAACATCCTAACATGGTGGGAGGAGTCATTTGGTGAGTTTTGAGTGAAATCCAATCGCTAGAAGTATGGAATACACCAACCACTCCAATTAGGAACGAACTTCCGCTGAACTTGAATTGTCCAATTTCTCACACCTATTGATTTCGGATCGCGCCCAAAACTTGGACAACATCATAATATGGTGGGAGGAGTCATTTGGTGAGTTTTGAGTGAAATCCAATCGCTAGAAGTATGGAATGCACCAACCACTCCAATTAGGAACGAACTGCCGTTGAACTTGAATTGTCCAATTTCTCACACCTATTGATTTCGGATCGAGCCCAAAACTTGGGCAACATCATAATATGGTGGGAGGAGTCATTTGGTGAGTTTTGAGTGAAATCCAATCGCTAGAAGTGTGGAATACACCAACCACTCCAATTAGGAACGAACTGCCGTTGAACTTGAATTGTCCAATTTCTCACTCCTATTGATTTCGGATCGAGCCCAAAGCTTGGGCAACATCATAACATGGTGGGAGGAGTCATTTGGTGAGTTTTGAGTGAAATCCAATCGCTAGAAGTATGGAATACACCAACCACTCCAATTAGGAACGAACTTCCGCTGAACTTGAATTGTCCAATTTCTCACACCTATTGATTTCGGATCGAGCCCAAAACTTGGACAACATCATAATATGGTGGGAGGAGTCATTTGGTGAGTTTTGAGTGAAATCCAATCGCTAGAAGTATGGAATACACCAACCACTCCAATTAGGAACGAACTGCCGTGGAACTTGAATTGTCCAATTTGGAACACCTATTGATTTCGGATCGAGCCCAAATCTTGGGCAACATCATAATATGGTGGGAGGAGTCATTTGGTGAGTTTTGAGTGAAATCCAATTGCTAGAAGTATGGAATACACCAACCACTCCAATTAGGAACGAACTGCCGTTGAACTTGAATTGTCCAATTTCTCACACCTATTGATTTCGGATCGAGACGAAAACTTGGGCTGTTCATAATATGGTGGGAGGAGTCATTTGGTGAGTTTTGAGTGAAATCCAATCGCTAGAAGTATGGAATACACCAACCACTCCAATTAGGAACGAACTGCCGTTGAACTTGAATTGTCCAATTTCTCACACCGATTGATTTCGGATCGAGCCCAAAACTTGGGCAACATCATAATATGATGGGAGGAGTCATTTGGTGAGGTTTGAGTGAAATCCAATCGCTAGAAGTGTGGAATACACCAACCACTCCAATTAGGAACGAACTGCCGTTGAACTTGAATTGTCCAGTTTCTCACTCCTATTGATTTCGGATCGAGCCCAAAGCTTGGGCAACATCATAACATGGTGGGAGGAGTCATTTGGTGAGTTTTGAGTGAAATCCAATCGCTAGAAGTATGGAATACACCAACCTCTCCAATTAGGAACGAACTTCCGCTGAACTTGAATTGTCCAATTTCTCACACCTATTGATTTCGGATCGAGCCCAAAACTTGGGCAACAACATAATATGGTGGGTGGAGTCATTTGGTGAGTTTTGAGTGAAATCCAATCGCCAGAAGTATGGAATACACCAACCACTCCAATTAGGAACGAACTGCCGTGGAACTTGAATTGTCCAATTTGGAACACCTATTGATTTCGGATCGAGCCCAATACTTGGGCAACATCATAATATGGTGGGAGGAGTCATTTGGTGAGTTTTGAGTGAAATCCAATTGCTAGAAGTATGGAATACACCAACCACTCCAATTAGGAACGAACTGCCGTTAAACTTGAATTGTCCAATTTGGAGCACCTGTTGATTTCGGATCGAGCCCAGAACTTGGGCAACATCATAATATGATGGGAGGAGTCGTTTGCTGAGTTTTGAGTGAAATCCAATCGCTTGAAGTATGGAATACACCAACCACTCCAATTAGGAACGAACTGCCGTTGAACTTGAATTGTCCAATTTCTCACACCGATTGATTTCGGATCGAGCCCAAAACTTGGGCAACATCATAATATGGTGGGAGGAGTCATTTGGTGAGTTTTGAGTGAAATCCAATCGCTAGAAGTGTGGAATACACCAACCACTCCGATTAGGAATGAACTGCCGTTGAACTTGAATTGTCCAATTTCTCACACCTATTGATTTCGGATCGAGCCCAAAACTTGGGCAACATCATAATATGGTGGGAGGAGTCATTTGGTGAGTTTTGAGTGAAATCCAATCGCTAGAAGTATGGAATACACCAACCACTCCAATTAGGAACGCACTGCCGTTGAACTTGAATTGTCCAATTAGGAAACCTATTGATTTTGGATCGATCCCAAAACTTGGGCAACATCATAATATGATGGGAGGAGTCATTTGGTGAGTTTTGAGTGAAATCCAATCGCTAGAAGTATGGAATACACCAACCACTCCAATTAGGAACGAATTGCCGTTGAACTTGAATTGTCCAATTTGGAACAGCTATTGATTTCGGATCGTGCCCAAAACTTGGGCAACATCATAGAATGGTCGGAGGAGTCATTTGGTGAGTTTTGAGTGAAATCCAATCGCTAGAAGTATGGAATACACCAACCTCTCCAATTAGGAAAGAACTGCCGTTGAACTTGAATTGTCCAATTTCTCACACCCATTGATTTCGGATGGAACCCCAAACTTGTGCAACATCATAATATGGTGGGAGGAGTCATTTGGTGAGTTTTAAGTGAAATTCAATCGCTAGAAGTGTGGAATACACCAACCACTCCAATTAGGAACGAACTGCCGTTGAACTTGAATTGTCCAATTTCTCACACCCATTGATTTCGGATGGAACCCCAAACTTGTGCAACATCATAATATGGTGGGAGGAGTCATTTGGTCAGTTTTGAGTGAAATCCAATCGCTAG
Source organism: Prunus avium (assembly GCF_965620075.1). Classification (NCBI taxonomy): domain Eukaryota; kingdom Viridiplantae; phylum Streptophyta; class Magnoliopsida; order Rosales; family Rosaceae; genus Prunus; species Prunus avium. Next base: position 5,233,209 of record NC_142287.1, on the reverse strand, counting down.
AAGTATGGAATACACCAACCACTCCAATTAGGAACGAACTGCCGTTGAACTTCAATTGTCCAATTTCGAACACCTATTGATTTCGGATCGCGCCCCAAACTTGGGCAACATCATGATATATTGGAAGGAGTCATTTGGTGAGTTTTGAGTGAAACCAAATCTTTAGAAGTATGGAATACACCAACCACTCCAATTAGGAACGAACTGCCGTTGAACTTGAATTGTCCAATTTCGAACACCTATTGATTTCGGATCGTGCCCAAAACTAGGGCAACATCATAATATGGTGGGAGGAGTCATTTGGTGAGTTTTGAGTGAAATCCAATCGCTAGAAGTATGGAATACACCAACCACACCAATTAGGAACGCACTGCCGTTGAACTTGAATTGTCCAATTTCGAACATCTATTGATTTCGGATCGAGCCCAAAACTTGGGCAACATCATAATATGGTGGGAGGAGTCATTTGGTGAGTTTTGAGTGAAATCCAATCGCTAGAAGTATGGAATGCACCAACCACTCCAATTAGGAACGAACTGCCGTTGAACTTGAATTGTCCAATTTCTCACACCTATCGATTTCAGATCGAGCCCAAAACTTGGGCAACTTCATAATATGTTGGGAGGAGTCATTTGGTGAGTTTTGAGTGAAATCCAATCGCTAGAAGTATGGAGTACACCAACCACTCCAATTAGGAACGCACTGCCGTTGAACTTGAATTGTCCAATTTGGAACACCTATTGATTTCGGATCGAGCCCAGAACCTGGGCAACATCATAATAGGGTGGGAGGAGTCATTTGGTGAGTTTTGAGTGAAATCCAATCGCTAGAAGTATGGAGTACACCAACCACTCCAATTAGGAACGCACTGCCGTTGAACTTGAATTGTCCAATTTGGAACACCTATTGATTTCGGATCGAGCCCAGAACCTGGGCAACATCATAATAGGGTGGGAGGAGTCATTTGGTGAGTTTTGAGTGAAATCCAATCGCTAGAAGTGTGGAATAGACCAACCACTCCAATTAGGAACGAACTGCCGTTGAACTTGAAATGTCCAATTTGGAACACCTATTGATTTCGGATCGAGCGCAAAACATGGGTAACATCATAATATGGTGGGAGGAGTCATTTGGTGAGTTTTGAGTGAAATCCAATCGCAAGAAGTATGGAATACACCAACCACTCCAATTAGGAACGAACTGCCGTTGAACTTGAATTGTCCAATTTCTCACACCTATTGATTTCGGATCGAGCCCAAAACTAACGCAACATCATAATATGGTGGGAGGAGTCATTCGGTGTGTTTTGAGTGAAATCCAATCGCTAGAAGTATGGAATACACCAACCACTCCAATTAGGAACGAACTGCCGTTGAACTTGAATTGTCCAATTTGGAACACCTATTGATTTCGGACCGAGACCATAACTTGGGCAACATCATAATATGGTGGGAGGAGTCATTTGGTAAGTTTTGAGTGAAATCCAATCGCTAGAAGTACGGAATACACCAACCACTCCAATTAGGAACGAACTGCCGTTGAACTTGAATTGTCCAATTTCTCACACCTATTGATTTCGGATCGAGCCCCAAACTTAGGCAACATATGGTGGGAGGAGTCATTTGGTGAGTTTTGAGTGAAATCCAATCGCTAGAAGTATGGAATACCCCAACCACTCCAATTAGGAACGAACTGCCGTTGAACTTGAATTGTCCAATTTCTCACACCTATTGATTTCGGATCGAGCCCCAAACTTGGGCAACATCATAATATGGTGGGAGGAGTCATTTGGTGAGTTTTGAGTGAAATCCAATCGCTAGAAGTATGGAATACACCAACCACTCCAATTAGGAATGAACTGCCGTTGAACTTGAATTGTCCAATTTGGAACACCTATTCATTTAGGATCGAGCCCAAAACTTGGGCAACATCATAATATGGTGGGAGGAGTCATTCGGTGAGTTTTGAGTGAAATCCAATCGCTAGAAGTATGGAATACACCAACCACTCCAATTAGGAACGAACTGCCATTGAACTTGAATTGTCCAATTTCGAACACCAATTGATTTCGGATCGAGCCCAAAACTTGGGCAACATCATAATATGGTGGGAGGAGTCATTTGGTGAGTTTTGAGTGAAATCCAATCGCTAGAAGTATGGAATACACCAACCACTCCAATTAGGAACGAACTGCCGTTGAACTTGAATTGTCCAATTTGGAACACCTATTGATTTCGGATCGAGCCCAAAACTAGGGCAACATCATAATATGGTGGGAGGAGTCATTCGGTGTGTTTTGAGTGAAATCCAATCGAGAGAAGTATGGAATACACCAACCACTCCAATTAGGAACGAACTGCCGTTGAACTTGAATTCTCCAATTTCTCACACCTATTGATTTCGGGTCGAGCCCAAAACTTGGGCAACATCATAATATGGTGGGAGGAGTCATTTGGTGAGGTTTGAGTGAAATCCAATCGCTAGAAGTATGGAATACACCAACCACTCCAATTAGGAACGAAATGCCGTTGAACTTGAATTGTCCAATTTCTCACACCTATTGATTTCGGGTCGAGCCCAAAACTTGGGCAACATCATAATATGGTGCGAGGAGTCATTTGGTGAGTTTTGAGTGAAATCCAATCGATAGAAGTATGGAATACCCCAACCACTCCAATTAGGAACGAACTGCCGTTGAACTTGAATTGTCCAATTTGGAACACCTATTGATTTCGGATCGAGCCCAAAACTTGGGCAACATCATAATATGGTGGGAGGAGTCATTTGTTGAGTTTTGAGTGAAATCCAATCGCTAGAAGTATGGAATACACCAACCACTCCAATTAGGAACGAACTGCCGTTGAACTTGAATTGTCCGATGTCTCACACCTATTGATTTCGGATCGAGCCCAAAACTTGGGCAACATCGTAATATGGTGGGAGGAGTCATTCGGTGAGTTTTGAGTGAAATCCAATCGCTAAAAGTACGGAATACACCAACCACTCCAATTAGGAACGACCTGCCGTTGAACTTGAATTGTCCAATTTCTCACACCTATTGATTTCGGATCGAGCCCAAAACTTGGGCAACATCATAATATGGTGGGAGGAGTCATTTGGTGAGTTTTGAGTGAAATCGAATTGCTAGAAGTGTGGAATACACCAACCACTCCAATTAGGAACGAACTGCCGTTGAACTTGAATTGTCCAATTTCTCACACCTATTGATTTCGGATCGAACCCAAAACTTGGGCAACATCATAATATGGTGGGAGGAGTCATTTGGTGAGTTTTGAGTGAAATCCAATCGCTAGAAGTATGGAATACACCAACCACTCCAATTAGGAACGAACTGCCGTTGAACTTGAATTGTCCAATTTGGAACACCTATTGATTTCGGATCGAGCCCAAAACTTGGGCAACTTTATAATATGGTGGGAGGAGTCATTTGGTGAGTTTTGAGTGAAATCCAATCGCTAGAAGTATAGAATACACCAACCACTCCAATTAGAAACGAACTGCCGTTGAACTTGAATTGTCCAATTTCTCACACCTATTGATTTCGGATCGAGCCCCAAACTTGGGCAACATCATAATATGGTGGGAGGAGTCATTTGGTCAGTTTTGAGTGAAATCCAATCGCTAGAAGTATGGAATACACCAACCACTTCAATTAGGAACAAACTGCCGTTGAACTTGAATTGTCCAATTTGGACCACCTATTGATTTCGGATCGAGCCCAAAACTTGGGCAACACCATAGTGTGGTGGGAGGAGTGATTTGGTGAGTTTTGAGTGAAATCCAATCGCTAGAAGTGTGGAATACACCAACCACTCCAATTAGGAACGAAATGCCGTGGAACTTGAATTGTCCAATTTCTCACACCTATTGATTTCGGATCGAGCCCAAAACTTGGGCAACATCATAATATGGTGGGAGGAGTCATTTGGTGAGTTTTGAGTGAAATCCAATCGCTAGAAGTATGGAATACACCGACCACTCCAATTAGGAACGAACTGCCGTTGAACTTGAATTGTCCAATTTCTCACACCTATTGATTTCGGATCGAGCCCAAAACTTGGGCAACATCATAATATGGTGGGAGGAGTCATTTGACGAGTTTTGAGTGAAATCCAATCGCTAGAAGTATGGGATACAACAACCACTCCAATTAGGAACGAACTGCCGTTGAACTTGAATTGTCCAATTTGGAACACCTATTGATTTCGGATCGAGCCCAAAACTTGGGCAACGTCATAATATGGTGGGAGGAGTCATTTGGTGAGTTTTGAGTGAAATCCAATCGCTGGAAGTATGGAATACACCAGCCATTCCAATTAGGAACGAACTGCCGTGGAACTTGAATTGTCCAATTTCTCACACCTATTGATTTCGGATCGAGCCCAAAGCTTGGGCTGCATAATATGGTGGGAGGAGTCATTTGGTGAGTTTTGAGTGAAATCAAATCGCTAGAAGTATGGAATACACCAACCAGTCCAATTAGGAACGAACTGCCGTTGAACTTGAATTGTCCAATTTCTCACACCCATTGATTTCGGATCGAGCCCAAAACTTGGGCAACATCATAATATGGTGGGAGGAGTCATTTGGTGTGTTTTGAGTGAAATCCAATTGCTAGAAGTATGGAATACACCAACCACTCCAATTAGGAACGAACTGCCGTTGAACTTGAATAGTCCAATTTCTCACACCTATTGATTTCGGATCGAGCCCAAAACTTGGGCAACATCATAATATGGTGGGAGGAGTCATTTGGTGAGTTTTGAGTGAAATCCAATCGCTAGAAGTATGGGATACACCGACCACTCCAATTAGGAACGAACTGCCGTTGAACTTGAATCGTCCAATTTCTCACACCTGTTGATTTCGGATCGAGCCCAAAACTTGGGCAACTCCATAATATGGTGGGAGGAGTCATTTGGTGAGTTTTGAGTGAAATCCAATCGCTAGAAGTATGGAATACACCAACCACTCCAACTAGGAACGAACTGCCGTGGAACTTGAATTGTCCAATTTCTCACACCTATTGATTTCGGATTGAGCCCAACACTTGGGCAACATCATAATATGGTGGGAGGAGTCATTTGGTGAGTTTTGAGTGAAATCCAATTGCTAGAAGTTTGGAATACACCAACCACTCCAATTAGGAACGAACTGCCGTTGAACTTGAATTGTCCAATTTCTCACACCTATGGATTTCGGATCGAGCCCAAAACTTGGGCTACATCATAATATGATGGGAGGAGTCATTTGGTGAGTTTTGAGTGAAATCCAATCGCTAGAAGTTTGGAATACACCAACCACTCCAATTAGGAACGAACTGCCGTGGAACTTGAATTGTCCAATTTGGAACACCTATTGATTTCGGATCGAGCCCAAAACTTGGGCAACATCATAATATGGTGGGAGGAGTCATTTGGTGAGTTTTGAGTGAAATCCAATTGCTAGAAGTATGGAATACCCCAACCACTCCAATTAGGAACGAACTGCCGTTGAACTTGAATTGTCCAATTTGGAACACCTGTTGATTCCGGATCAAGCCCAAAACTTGGGCAACATCATAATATGGTGGGAGGAGTCATTTGGTGAGTTTTGAGTGAAATCGAATCGCTAGAAGTGTGGAATACACCAACCACTCCAATTAGGAACGAACTGCCGTTGAACTTGAATTGTCCAATTTCTCACACCTATTGATTTCGGATCGAACCCAAAACTTGGGCAACATCATAATATGGTGGGAGGAGTCATTTGGTGAGTTTTGAGTGAAATCCAATCGCTAGAAGTATGGAATACACCAACCACTCCAATTTGGAACGAACTGCCGTTGAACTTGAATTGTCCAATTTCTCACACCTATTGATATCGGATCGAGCCCAAAACTTGGGCAACATCATAATATGGTGGGAGGAGTCATTTGGTGAGTTTTGAGTGAAATCCAATCGCTAGAAGTATGGAATACACCAACCACTCCAATTAGGAACGAACTGCCGTTGAACTTGAATTGTCCAATTTGAAACACCTATTGATTTCGGATCGAGACTAAAACTTGGGCAACATCATAATATGGTGGGAGGAGTCATTTATTGAGTTTTGAGTGAAATCCAATCGCTAGAAGTATGGAATACACCAACCACTCCAATTTGGAACGAACTGCCGTTGAACTTGAATTGTCCAATTTCTCACACCTATTGATATCGGATCGAGCCCAAAACTTGGGCAACATCATAATATGGTGGGAGGAGTCATTTGGTGAGTTTTGAGTGAAATCCAATCGCTAGAAGTATGGAATACACCAACCACTCCAATTAGGAACGAACTGCCGTTGAACTTGAATTGTCCAATTTGAAACACCTATTGATTTCGGATCGAGACTAAAACTTGGGCAACATCATAATATGGTGGGAGGAGTCATTTATTGAGTTTTGAGTGAAATCCAATCGCTAGAAGTATGGAATACACCAACCACTCCAATTTGGAACGAACTGCCGTTGAACTTGAATTGTCCAATTTCTCAAACCTATTTATTTCGGATCGAGCCCCAAACTTGGGCAACATCATAATATGGTGGGATGAGTCATTTGGTGAGTTTTGAGTGAAATCCAATCGCTAGAAGTATGGAATACACCAACGACTCCAATTCGGAACGAACTGTTAAGCTCATAATTTCATACATATACATGCCCTATTTACTTACTTCTTTTGTTTAGTTTCCTAGATTTATAAGTTATTTGCCTCCCTTTGTGTGTTTTGTAGGCCAAAAGAGCAAGAGAGCATAATTCTTGCAATTCAAGCATGTTAAGGCCTAATTTGGATGAATGGAAGAAGAGCTTAAAGACAAACTCATTTTTCCTACAGCCCCTTGCCAGTCCAGTTTCGTGGGTCACATTGTAAGATCTGTTGCAGCAACCTACACAGCTCGGATGAGGCCGCATTCTTCATGAAAGGTGTTCCAATGGGTGTGTACTATAACATATCCAAAATTCACCCCCATTGGATAAATCTGGAGTCCGTCACCTAGCATACACAGACCCATGCTCAGGATGGATTTTTGTCAGCGAGCAAAACGAGTTAACAATTTGTTTCGGCCTTAACTTCCTCCTCCTAGCTTGGATTGGGCCAATATTTGTGTGGTTGGATCATACACATTCTGAACTTCACAATGGACATCTTAAAGTCTTCATTTGATTCAGCCTAGCCCAATTCGTAAGCCCTTGAAGTTGCTGGTCATGCTGACATGAGGATGAGCTGGTTGGAAGCTTGGTCATGGTGAGCTAGGCATGAGCTATTGTAGCTGGTTGGAAGCTTGGTCATGGTGACATGAAGATGAGCTAGGGCTGCTGGTGGGATTTATTGATGAAGTGCATCAACCAATTCAGATTTTATAATGCAAGTGTTGTATGCATTAGTGAAGTGCATCAACCAATTTAGATTTTATAATGCAAGTGTTGAATGCATTAGCCATATTGAATTCAGATTTATCACTCACCTCTCCCTATAAATACCACATCCATTCCACATTCAAGAAACAACAAATCCTGAGATTCACAACTCCACAATTCACTCCAACCATCCTCAAACACTCTCACAATCCCAAACACTCCAACAATCACCAAAACAACTCCAGCTTTCTTCTCTTCCATTTCCCTACGAATTTCATCTTCCTTAGCCATCACCACTCACTCAAACTCATCCCAAATCACCTCCATATCCTTCATACATCTTTCTAGAAGTGGGGAAGCTCTTGGAGAAGCATTAGAAGTGGAGAAGCACTTGGAGAAGCCTTGGACACCACAAGAACTTCAGAAAAAGGGTTTTTCTACTCTTATTGCATTCATTATGTTTTCTCATTTCTGTTCAAGTCTCTTTTCCATTATGAGTAGCTAAATCCATAACTAGGGCTTCGATGTAACCTAACATGAATATTCTGGGTTTATAAGTTCGGAGTTTCAAGTTTGATTCATAATTCATGTTCTTATTCATTATGCTTATAAGTTAACATGCTTGTTTGAATGATTGATCACCATTAGAACTTGTTTGTTAACTATCTTGGTTTGAATTAAGAGTATACACCATGCTTTAATTCGAATTGAACTATGAATAGGAAGAGTATGTATGGACATTCGACAACAGGGATTAGATACATACTTGGTTGTTTAAAATGTTCTTCTATGCTTAATGGGTTCCTAATGCTTAATTTTAGGTTAGACAACAAATGATCAAATTAGGGAATTAGGAACACAAGGTTAGGACCAAACACCATGGCCTAATCATACTTTAGCTAGAATCAATCTTTGAATCTGAATTAGACTTGTTACTTGAATCTTTATAACCCAGAATTGAATTGTTATGGTGAATCGAATGCCCTAGTCTCCAAACCTGTGTTTTAACCTTCAAAACCACCCTTTGTTACTTTTGTTTACTTGCTTTCCGTTGCAATTTCAGTTTGTTCATTTCTTTCTATAATCACAAGCATTCTCACTTCGAAGTTCATTTTAATCTTGCTGCATTTGTTTTCAAACTCACTCTAAATTCTATTTTAGATTTAACTTCCTAACTTCTTGAATTCGGTAATCTAAAATACATAACTAATTTGAACTTCCCAGTCTTTGTCGGTACGACCTCGTACTTGTCTTGCTATACTACTAATTGCCCCGTACAATTGCGAGTTAACATATCATTAACAACACGAACTGCCGTTGAACTTGAATTGTCCAATTTCTCACACCTATTGATTTCGGACCGAGCCCAAAACTTGGGCAACATCATAATATGGTGGGAGGAGTCATTTGGTGAGTTTTGAGTGAAATCCAAACGCTAGAAGTATGGAATACACCAACCACTCCAATTAGGAACGAACTGCCGCTGAACTTGAATTGTCCAATTTGGAACACCTATTGATTTCGGATCGAGCCCAAAACTTGGGCAACATCATAATATAGTGGGAGGAGTCATTTGGTGAGTTTTGAGTGAAATCCAATCGCTACAAGTATGGAATACACCAACCACTCCAATTAGGAACGAACAGCCGTTGAACTTGAATTGTCCAATTTCTCACACCAATTGATTTCGGATCGAGCCCAAAACTTGGGAAACATCATAATATGGTGGGAGGAGTCATTTGGTGAGTTTTGAGTGAAATCCAATCGATAGAAGTATGGAATACCCCAACCACTCCAATTAGGAACGAACTGCCGTTGAACTTGAATTGTCCAATTTGGAACACCTATTGATTTCGGATCGAGCCCAAAACTTGGGCAACATCATAATATGGTGGGAGGAGTCATTTGGTGAGTTTTGAGTGAAATCCAATCGCTAGAAGTATGGAATACACCAACCACTCCAATTAGGAACGAACTGCCGTTCAACTTGAATTGTCCAATTTGGAACACCTATTGATTTCGGATCGAGTCCAAAACTTGGGCAACATCATAATATGGTGGGAGGAGTCATTTGGTGAGTTTTGGGTGAAATCCAATCGCTAGAAGTATGGAATACACCAACCACTCCAATTAGGAATGAACTGCCGTTGAACTTGAATTGTCCAATTTCTCACACCTAATGATTTCGGATTGAGCCCAAAACTTGGGCAACATCATAATACGGTGGGAGGAGTCATTTGGTGAGTTTTGAGTGAAATCCAATCGCTAGGAGTATGGAATACACCAACCACTCCAATTAGGAACGAACTGCCGGTGAACTTGAATTGTCCAATTTGGAACACCTATTGATTTCGGATCGAGTCCAAAACTTGGGCAACATCATAATATGGTGGGTGGAGTCATTTGGTGAGTTTTGAGTGAAATCCAATCGCTAGAAGTATGGAATACACCAACCACTCCAATTAGGAATGAACTGCCGTTGAACTTGAATTGTCCAATTTCTCACACCTATTGATTTCGGATTGAGCCCAAAACTTGGGCAACATCATAATACGGTGGGAGGAGTCATTTGGTGAGTTTTGAGTGAAATCCAATCGCTAGGAGTATGGAATACACCAACCACTCCAATTAGAAACGAACTGCCGGTGAACTTGAATTGTCCAATTTGGAACACCTATTGATTTCGGATCGAGCCCAAAACTTGGGCAACATCATAATATGGTGGGAGGAGTCATTTGATGAGTTTTGAGTGAAATCCAATCGCTAGAAGTATGGAATACACCAACCACTCCAATTAGGAATGAACTGCCGTTGAACTTGAATTGTCCAATTTCTCACACCTATTGATTTCGGATTGAGCCCAAAACTTGGGCAACATCATAATACGGTGGGAGGAGTCATTTGGTGAGTTTTGAGTGAAATCCAATCGCTAGGAGTATGGAATACACCAACCACTCCAATTAGGAACGAACTGCCGGTGAACTTGAATTGTCCAATTTGGAACACCTATTGATTTCGGATCGAGTCCAAAACTTGGGCAACATCATAATATGGTGGGTGGAGTCATTTGGTGAGTTTTGAGTGAAATCCAATCGCTAGAAGTATGGAATACACCAACCACTCCAATTAGGAATGAACTGCCGTTGAACTTGAATTGTCCAATTTCTCACACCTCTTGATTTCGGATTGAGCCCAAAACTTGGGCAACATCATAATACGGTGGGAGGAGTCATTTGGTGAGTTTTGAGTGAAATCCAATCGCTAGGAGTATGGAATACACCAACCACTCCAATTAGAAACGAACTGCCGGTGAACTTGAATTGTCCAATTTGGAACACCTATTGATTTCGGATCGAGCCCAAAACTTGGGCAACATCATAATATGGTGGGAGGAGTCATTTGATGAGTTTTGAGTGAAATCCAATCGCTAGAAGTATGGAATACACCAACCACTCCAATTAGGAACGAACTGCCGTTGAACTTGAATTGTCCAATTTGGAACACCTATTGATTTCGGATCGAGACCAAAACTTGGGCAACATCATAATATGGTGGGAGGAGTCATTTGGCGAGTTTTGAGTGAAATCCAATCGCTAGAAGTATGTAATACACCAACCACTCCAATTAGGAACGAACAGCCATTGAACTTGAATTGTCCAATTTGGAACTCCTATTGATTTCGGATCGAGCCCAAAACTTGGGCAACATAATAATATGGTGGGATGAGTCATTTGGTGAGATTTGAGTGAAATCCAATCGCTAGAAGTATGGAATACACCAACCACTCCAATTAGGAACGAACTGCCGTGGAACTTGAATTGTCCAATTTCTCACACCTATTGATTTCGGATCGAGCCCAAAACTTGGGCAACATCATAATATGGTGGGAGGAGTTATTTGGTGAGTTTTGAGTGAAATCCAATCGCTAGAAGTATGGAATATACCGACCACTCCAATTAGGAACGAACTGCCGTTGAACTTGAATTGTCCAATTTCTCACACCTATTGATTTCGGATTGAGCCCAAAACTTGGGCAACATCATAATATGGTGGGAGAAGTCATTTGGTGAGTTTTGAGTGAAATCCAATCGCTAGAAGTATGGGATACACCGACCACTCCAATTAGGAACGAACTGCCGTTGAACTTGAATTGTCCAATTTCTCACACCTATTGAGTTCGGATCGAGCCCAAAACTAGGGCAACATCATAATATGGTGGGAGGAGCCATTTGGTGAGTTTTGAGTAAAATCCAATCGCTAGAAGTATGGAATACACCAACCACTCCAATTAGGAACGAACTGCCGTTGAACTTGAATTGTCCAATTTGGAACACCTATTGATTTCGGATCGAGACCAAAACTTGGGCAACATCATAATATGGTGGGAGGAGTCATTTGGCGAGTTTTGAGTGAAATCCAATCGCTAGAAGTATGGAATACACCAACCACTCCAATTAGGAACGAACAGCCATTGAACTTGAATTGTCCAATTTGGAACTCCTATTGATTTCGGATCGAGCCGAAAACTTGGGCAACATAATAATATGGTGGGAGGAGTTATTTGGTGAGTTTTGAGTGAAATCCAATCGCTAGAAGTATGGAATATACCGACCACTCCAATTAGGAACGAACTGCCGTTGAACTTGAATTGTCCATTTTCTAACACCTATTGATTTCGGATTGAGCCCAAAACTTGGGCAACATCATAATATGGTGGGAGGAGTCATTTGGTGAGTTTTGAGTGAAATCCAATCGCTAGAAGTATGGAATACACCAACCACTCCAATTAGGAACGAACTGCCGTTGAACTTGAATTGTCCAATTTCTAACACCTATTGAGTACGGATCGAGCCCAAAACTTGGGCAACATCATAATATGGTGGGAGGAGTCATTTGGTGAGTTTTGAGTGAAATCCAATCGCTAGAAGTATGGAATACACCAACCACTCCAATTAGGAACGAACTGCCGTCGAACTTAAATTGCCCAATTTCTCACACCTACTGATTTCGGATCGAGCCCAAAACTTGGGCAACATCAAAATATGGTGGGAGGAGTCATTTGGTGAGTTTTGAGTGAAATCCAATCGCTACAAGTATGGAATACACCAACCACTCCAATTAGGAACGAACAGCCGTTGAACTTGAATTGTCCAATTTCTCACACCGATTGATTTCGGATCGAGCCCAAAACTTGGGCAACATCGTAATATGGTGGGAGGAGTCATTTGGTGAGTTTTGAGTGAAATCCAATCGATAGAAGTATGGAATACCCCAACCACTCCAATTAGGAACGAACTGCCGTTGAACTTGAATTGTCCAATTTGGAACACCTATTGATTTCGGATCGAGCCCAAAACTTGGGCAACATCGTAATATGGTGGGAGGAGTCATTTGGTGAGTTTTGAGTGAAATCCAATCGATAGAAGTATGGAATACCCCAACCACTCCAATTAGGAACGAACTGCCGTTGAACTTGAATTGTCCAATTTGGAACACCTATTGATTTCGGATCGAGCCCAAAACTTGGGCAACATCATAATATGGTGGGAGGAGTCATTTGGTGAGTTTTGAGTGAAATCCAATCGCTAGAAGTATGGAATACACCAACCACTCCAATTAGGAATGAACTGCCGTTCAACTTGAATTGTCCAATTTGGAACACCTATTGATTTCGGATCGAGTCCAAAACTTGGGCAACATCATAATATGGTGGGAGGAGTCATTTGGTGAGTTTTGAGTGAAATCCAATCGCTAGAAGTATGGAATACACCAACCACTCCAATTAGGAATGAAACGCCGTTGAACTTGAATTGTCCAATTTCTAAGACCTATTGATTTCGGATTGAGCCCTAAACTTGGGCAACATCATAATATGGTGGGAGGAGTCATTTGGTGAGTTTTGAGTGAAATCCAATCGCTAGAAGTATGGAATACACCAACCACTCCAATTAGGAACGAACTGCCGTTGAACTTTAATTGTCCAATTTCTCACACCTATTGATTTCGGATCGAGTCCAAAACTTGGGCAACATCATAATATGGTGGGAGGAGTCATTTGGTGAGTTTTGAGTGAAATCCAATCGCTAGAAGTATGGAATACACCAACCACTCCAATTAGGAACGAACTGCCGTTGAACTTAAATTGTACAATTTCTAACACCTATTGAGTTCGGATCGAGCCCAAAACTTGGGAAACATCATAATATGGTGGGAGGAGTTATTTGGGGAGTTTTGAGTGAAATCCAATCGCTAGAAGTATGGAATACACCAACCACTCCAATTAGGAACGAACTGCCCTTGAACTTGAATTGTCCAATTTCTCACACCTATTGATTTCGGATCGAGCCCCAAACTTGGGCAACATCATAATATGGTGGGAGGAGTCATTTGGTGAGTTTTGAGTGAAATCCAATCGCTAGAAGTATAGAATACACCAACCACTCCAATTAGGAACGAACTGCCCTTGAACTTGAATTGTCCAATTTCTCACACCTATTGATTTCGGATCGAGCCCCAAACTTGGGCAACATCATAATATGGTGGGAGGAGTCATTTGGTGAGTTTTGAGGGAAATCCAATCGCTAGAAGTATAGAATACACCAACCACTCCAATTAGGAACGAACTTCCGTTGAACTTGAATTGTCCAATTTGGAACACCTGTTGATTTCGGATCAAGCCCAAAACTTGGGCAACATCATAATATGGTGGGAGGAGTCATTTGGTGAGTTTTGAGTGAAATCCAATCGCTAGAAGTACGGAATACACCAACCACTCCAATTAGGAACGAACTGTCGTTAAACTTGAATTGTCCAATTTCTCACACCTATTGACTTCGGATGGAACCCCAAACTTGTGCAACATCATAATATGGTGGGAGGAGTCTTTTGGTGAGTTTTGAGTGAAATCCAATCGCTAAAAGTATGGAATACACCAACCACTCCAATTAGGAACGAACTGTCGTTGAACTTGAATTGTCCAATTTCTCACACCTATTGATTTCGGATGGAACCCCAAACTTGGGCAACATCATAATATGGTGGGAGGAGTCATTTGGTGAGTTTTGAGTGAAATCCAATCGCTAGAAGTATGGAATACACCAACCACTCCAATTAGGAACGAACTGCCGTTGAACTTAAATTGTCCAATTTCTAACACCTATTGAGTTCGGAACGAGCCCAAAACTTGGGCAACATCATAATATGGTGGGAGGAGTCATTTGGTCAGTTTTGAGTGAAATCCAATCGCTAGAAGTATGGAATACACCAACCACTCCAATTAGGAACGAACTGCCGTTGAACTTGAATTGTCCAATTTCTAACACCTATTGAGTTCGGATCGAGCCCAAAACTTGGGCAACATCATAATATGGTGGGAGGAGTCATTTGGTGAGTTTTGAGTGAAATCCAATCGCTAGAAGTATGGAATACACCAACCACTCCAATTAGGAACGAACTGCCGTTGAACTTTAATTGTCCAATTTCTCACACCTATTGATTTCGGATCGAGCCCAAAACTTGGGCAACATCATAATATGGTGGGAGGAGTCATTTGGTGAGTTTTGAGTGAAATCCAATTGCTAGAAGTATAGAATACACCAACCACTCAAATTAGGAACGAACTGTCGTTGAACTTGAATTGTCCAATTTGGAACACCTGTTGATTTCGGATCAAGCCCAAAACTTGGGCAACATCATAATATGGTGGGAGGAGTCATTTGGTGAGTTTTGAGTGAAATCCAATCGCTAGAAGTATGGAATACACCAACCACTCCAATTAGGAACGAACTGTCGTTGAACTTGAATTGTCCAATTTCTCACACCTATTGATTTCGGATGGAACCCCAAACTTGTGCAACATCATAATATGGTGGGAGGAGTCATTTGGTGAGTTTTGAGTAAAATCCAATCGCTAGAAGTATGGAATACACCAACCACTCCAATTAGGAACGAACTGTCGTTGAACTTTAATTGTCCAATTTCTCACACCTATTGATTTCGGATCGAGCCCAAAACTTGGGCAACATCATAATATGGTGGGAGGAGTCATTTGGTGAGTTTTCAGTGAAATCCAATCGCTAGAAGTATAGAATACACCAACCACTCCAATTAGGAACGAATTGCCGTTGAACTTGAATTGTCCAATTTCTCACACCTATTGATTTCGGATCGAGCCCTAAACTTGGGCAACATCATAATATGGTGGGAGGAGTCATTTGGTGAGTTTTGAGGGAAATCCAATCGCTAGAAGTATAGAATACACCAACCACTCCAATTAGGAACGAACTTCCATTGAACTTGAATTGTCCAATTTGGAACACCTGTTGATTTCGGATCAAGCCCAAAACTTGGGCAACATCATAATATGGTGGGAGGAGTCATTTGGTGAGTTTTGAGTGAAATCCAGTCGCTAGAAGTATGGAATACACCAACCACTCCAATTAGGAACGAACTGTCGTTGAACTTGAATTGTCCAATTTCTCACACCTATTGATTTCGGATGGAACCCCAAACTTGTGCAACATCATAATATGGTGGGAGGAGTCATTTGGTGAGTTTTGAGTGAAATCCAATCGCTAGAAGTATGTAATACACCAACCACTCCAATTAGGAACGAACTGTCGTTAAACTTGAATTGTCCAATTTCTCACACCTATTGATTTCGGATGGAACCCCAAACTTGTGCAACATCATAATATGGTGGGAGGAGTCATTTGGTGAGTTTTGAGTGAAATCCAATCGCTAAAAGTATGGAATACACCAACCACTCCAATTAGGAACGAACTGTCGTTGAACTTGAATTGTCCAATTTCTCACACCTATTGATTTCGGATGGAACCCCAAACTTGGGCAACATCATAATATGGTGGGAGGAGTCATTTGGTGAGTTTTGAGTGAAATCCAATCGATAGAAGTATGGAATACCCCAACCACTCCAATTAGGAACGAACTGCCGTTGAACTTGAATTGTCCAATTTGGAACACCTATTGATTTCGGATCGAGTCCAAAACTTGGGCAACATCATAATATGGTGGGAGGAGTCATTTGGTGAGTTTTCAGTGAAATCCAATCGCTAGAAGTATGGAATACACCAACCACTCCAATTAGGAACGAACTGCCGTTGAACTTAAATTGTACAATTTCTAACACCTATTGAGTTCGAATCGAGCCCAAAACTTGGGAAACATCATAATATGGTGGGAGGAGTCATTTGGGGAATTTTGAGTGAAATCCAATTGCTAGAAGTATGGAATACACCAACCACTCCAATTAGGAACGAACTGCCGTTGAACTTAAATTGTCCAATTTCTAACACCTATTGAGTTCGGAACGAGCCCAAAACTTGGGCAACATCATAATATGGTGGGAGGACTCATTTGGTGAGTTTTGAGTGAAATCCAATCGCTAGAAGAATGGAATACACCAACCACTCCAACTAGGAACGAACTGTCGTTCAACTTCAATTGTCCGATTTCTCACACCCATTGATTTCGGATGGAACCCCAAACTTGTGCGACATCATAATATGGTGGGAGGAGTCATTTGGTGAGTTTTGAGTGAAATCCAATCGCTAGAAGTATGGAATACACCAACCACTCCAATTAGGAACGAACTGCCGTTGAACTTGAATTGTCCAATTTCTAACACCTATTGAGTTCGGATCGAGCCCAAAACTTGGGCAACATCATAATATGGTGGGAGGAGTCATTTGGTGAGTTTTGAGTGAAATCCAATCGCTAGAAGTATGGAATACACCAACCACTCCAATTAGGAACGAACTGCCGTTGAACTTTAATTGTCCAATTTCTCACACCTATTGATTTCGGATCGAGCCCAAAACTTGGGCAACATCATAATATGGTGGGAGGAGTCATTTGGTGAGTTTTGAGTGAAATCCAATCGCTAGAAATATAGAATACACCAACCACTCAAATTAGGAACGAACTGCCGTTGAACTTGAATTGTCCAATTTCTCACACCTATTGATTTCGGATCGAGCCCTAAACTTGGGCAACATCATAATATGGTGGGAGGAGTCATTTGGTGAGTTTTGAGTGAAATCCAATCGCTAGAAGTATGGAATACCCCAACCACTCCAATTAGGAACGAACTGCCGTTGAACTTGAATTGTTTAATTTGGAACACCTGTTGATTTCGGATCAAGCCCAAAACTTGGGCAACATCATAATATGGTGGGAGGAGTCATTTGGTGAGTTTTGAGAGAAATCCAATCGCTAGAAGTATGGAATAAACCAACCACTCCAATTAGGAACGAACTGTCGTTGAACTTGAATTGTCCAATTTCTCACACCCATTGATTTCGGATGGAACCCCAAACTTGTGCAACATGATAATATGGCGGGAGGAGTCATTTGGTGAGTTTTGAGTGAAATCCAATCGCTAAAAGTATGGAATACACCAACCACTCCAATTAGGAACGAACTGTCGTTGAACTTGAATTGTCCAATTTCTCACACCTATTGATTTCGGATGGAACCCCAAACTTGGGCAACATCATAATATGGTGGGAGGAGTCATTTGGTGAGTTTTGAGTGAAATCCAATCGCTAGAAGTATGGAATACACCAACCACTCCAACTAGGAACGAACTGTCGTTCAACTTGAATTGTCCAATTTCTCACACCCATTGGTTTCGGATGGAACCCCAAACTTGTGCGACATCATAATATGGTGGGAGGAGTCATTTGGTGAGTTTTGAGTGAAATCCAATCGCTAGAAGTATGGAATACACCAACCACTCCAATTAGGAACGAACTGCCGTTGAACTTGAATTGTCCAATTTCTAACACCTATTGAGTTCGGATCGAGCCCAAAACTTGGGCAACATCATAATATGGTGGGAGGAGTCATTTGGTGAGTTTTGAGTGAAATCCAATCGCTAGAAGAATGGAATACACCAACCACTCCAACTAGGAACGAACTGTCGTTCAACTTGAATTGTCCAATTTCTCACACCCATTGGTTTCGGATGGAACCCCAAACTTGTACGACATCATAATATGGTGGGAGGAGTCATTTGGTGAGTTTTGAGTGAAATCCAATCGCTAGAAGTATGGAATACACCAACCACTCCAATTAGGAACGAACTGCCGTTGAACTTGAATTGTCCAATTTCTAACACCTATTGAGTTCGGATCGAGCCCAAAACTTGGGCAACATCATAATATGGTGGGAGGAGTCATTTGGTGAGTTTTGAGGGAAATCCAATCGCTAAAAGTATGGAATACCCCAACCACTCCAATTAGGAACGAACTGCCGTTGAACTTGAATTGTCCAATTTGGAAAACCTATTGATTTCGGATCGAGCTCAAAACTTGGGCAACATCATAATATGGTGGGAGGAGTCATTTGGTGAGTTTTGAGTGAAATCCAATCGCTAGAAGTATGGAATACACCAACCACTCCAATTAGGAACGAACTGCCGTTCAACTTGAATTGTCCAATTTGGAACACCTATTGATTTCGGATCGAGTCTAAAACTTGGGCAACATCATAATATGGTGGGAGGAGTCATTTGGTGAGTTTTGAGTGAAATCCAATCGCTAGAAGTATGGAACACACCAACCACTCCAATTAGGAACGAACTGCCGTTGAACTTAAATTGTACAATTTCTAACACCTATTGAGTTTGGATCGAGCCCAAAACTTGGGCAACATCATAATATGGTGGGAGGAGTCATTTGGTGAGTTTTGAGTGAAATCCAATCGCTAGAAGAATGGAATACACCAACCACTCCAACTAGGAACGAACTGTCGTTCAACTTGAATTGTCCAATTTCTCACACCCATTGGTTTCGGATGGAACCCCAAACTTGTGCGACATCATAATATGGTGGGAGGAGTCATTTGGTGAGTTTTGAGTGAAATCCAATCGCTAGAAGTATGGAATACACCAACCACTCCAATTAGGAACGAACTGCCGTTGAACTTGAATTGTCCAATTTCTAACACCTATTGAGTTCGGATCGAGCCCAAAACTTGGGCAACATCATAATATGGTGGGAGGAGTCATTTGGTGAGTTTTGAGGGAAATCCAATCGCTAGAAGTATGGAAAACACCAACCACTCCAATTAGGAACGAACTGCCGTTGAACTTGAATTGTTTAATTTGGAACACCTGTTGATTTCGGATCAAGCCCAAAACTTGGGCAACATCATAATATGGTGGGAGGAGTCATTTGGTGAGTTTTGAGTGAAATCCAATCGCTAGAAGTGTGGAATACACCAACCACTCCAATTAGGAACGAACTGCCGTTGAACTTAAATTGTCCAATTTCTAACACCTATTGAGTTCGGAACGAGCCCAAAACTTGGGCAACATCATAATATGGTGGGAGGAGTCATTTGGTGAGTTTTGAGTGAAATCCAATCGCTAGAAGAATGGAATACACCAACCACTCCAACTAGGAACGAACTGTCGTTCAACTTGAATTGTCCAATTTCTCACACCCATTGATTTCGGATGGAACCCCAAACTTGTGCGACATCATAATATGGTGGGAGGAGTCATTTGGTGAGTTTTGAGTGAAATCCAATCGCTAGAAGTATGGAATACACCAACCACTCCAATTAGGAACGAACTGCCGTTGAACTTGAATTGTCCAATTTCTAACACCTATTGAGTTCGGATCGAGCCCAAAACTTGGGCAACATCATAATATGGTGGGAGGAGTCATTTGGTGAGTTTTGAGTGAAATCCAATCGCTAGAAGTATGGAATACACCAACCACTCCAATTAGGAACGAACTGCCGTTGAATTTTAATTGTCCAATTTCTCACACCTATTGATTTCGGATCGAGCCCAAAACTTGGGCAACATCATAATATGGTGGGAGGAGTCATTTGGTGAGTTTTCAGTGAAATCCAATTGCTAGAAGTATAGAATACACCAACCACTCCAATTAGGAACGAACTGCCGTTGAACTTGAATTGTCCAATTTCTCACACCTATTGATTTCGGATCGAGCCCCAAACTTGGGCAACATCATAATCTGGTGGGAGGAGTCATTTGGTGAGTTTTGAGGGAAATCCAATCGCTAGAAGTATGGAAAACACCAACCACTCCAATTAGGAACGAACTGCCGTTGAACTTGAATTTTTTAATTTGGAACACCTGTTGATTTCGGATCAAGCCCAAAACTTGGGCAACATCATAATATGGTGGGAGGAGTCATTTGGTGAGTTTTGAGAGAAATCCAATCGCTAGAAGTATGGAATAAACCAACCACTCCAATTAGGAACGAACTGTCGTTGAACTTGAATTGTCCAATTTCTCACACCCATTGATTTCGGATGGAACCCCAAACTTGTGCAACATGATAATATGGCGGGAGGAGTCATTTGGTGAGTTTTGAGTGAAATCCAATCGCTAGAAGTATGGAAAACACCAACCACTCCAATTAGGAACGAACTGCCGTTGAACTTGAATTGTTTCATTTGGAACACCTGTTGATTTCGGATCAAGCCCAAAACTTGGGCAACATCATAATATGGTGGGAGGAGTCATTTGGTGAGTTTTGAGTGAAATCCAATCGATAGAAGTATGGAATACACCAACCACTCAAATTAGGAACGAACTGCCGTTGAACTTGAATTGTCCAATTTCTAACACCTATTGAGTTCGGATCGAGCCCAAAACTTGGGCAACATCATAATATGGTGGGAGGAGTCATTTGGTGAGTTTTGAATGAAATCCAATCGCTAGAAGTATGGAATACACCAACCACTCCAATTAGGAACGAACTGTCGTTGAACTTGCATTGTCCAATTTCTCACACCTATTGATTCCGGATCGAGCCCAAAACTTGGGCAACATCATAATATGGTGGGAGGAGTCATTTGGTGAGTTTTGAGTGAAATCCAATCGCTAGAAGTATGGAATACACCAACCACTCCAATTAGGAACGAACTGCCGTTGAACTTGAATTGTCCAATTTCTCACACCTATTGATTTCGGATCGAGCCCTAAACTTGGGCAACATCATAATATGGTGGGAGGAGTCATTTGGTGAGTTTTGAGTGAAATCCAATCGCTAGAAGTATGGAATACACCAACCACTCCAATTAGGAACGAACTGCCGTTGAACTTGAATTGTCCAATTTCTAACACCTATTGAGTTCGGATCGAGCATAAAACTTGGGCAACATCATAATATGGTGGGAGGTGTCATTTGGTGAGTTTTGAGTGAAATCCAATCGCTAGAAGTATGGAATACACCAACCACTCCAATTAGGAACGAACTGTCGATGAACTTGAATTGTCCAATTTCTCACACCCATTGATTTCGGATGGAACCCCAAACTTGTGCGACATCATAATATGGTGGGAGGAGTCATTTGGTGAGTTTTGAGGGAAATCCAATCGCTAGAAGTATGGAATACACCAACCACTCCAATTAGGAACGAACTGCCGTTGAACTTGAATTGTCCAATTTCTAACACCTATTGAGTTCGGATCGAGCCTAAAACTTGGGCAACATCATAATATGGTGGGAGGTGTCATTTGGTGAGTTTTGAGTGAAATCCAATCGCTAGAAGTATGGAATACACCAACCACTCCAATTAGGAATGAACTGTCGTGGGAGTTGAATTGTCCGATTTCTCACACCCAAACTTGTGCGACATCATAGCTTGGAGGGAGGAGTCATTTGGTGAGTTTTGAGTGAAATCCAATCGCTAGAAGTATGGAATACACCAACCACACCAATTAGGAACGAACTGCCGTTGAACTTGAATTGTCCAATTTGGAACACCTATTGATTTCGGATCGAGCCCCAAACTTGGGCAACATCATAATATGGTGGGAGGAGTCATTTGGTGAGTTTTGAGTGAAATCCAATCGCTAGAAGTTTGGAATACACCAACCACTCCAATTAGGAACGAACTGCCGTTGAACCTGAATTGTCCAATTTCTCACACCTATTGATTTCGGATCGAGCCCAAAACTTGGGCAACAACAAAATATGGTGGGAGAAGTCATTTGGTGAGTTTCGAATGAAATCCAAACGCTAGAAGTATGGAATACACCAACCACTCCAATTTGGAACGAACTGCCGTTGAACTTGAATTGTCCAATTTCTCACACCTATTGATTTCGGACCGAGCCCAAAACTTGGGAAACATCATAATATGGTGGGAGGAGTCACTTGGTGAGTTTTGAGTGAAATCCAATCGCTAGAAGTATGGAATACACCGACCACTCCAATTAGGAACGAACTGCCGTTGAAATTGAATTGTCCAATTTGGAACACCTATTGATTTCGGATCGAGCCCCAAACTTGGGCAACATCATAATATGGTGGGAGGAGTCATTTGGTGAGTTTTGAGTGAAATCCAATCGCTAGAAGTATGGAATACACCAACCACTCCAATTAGGAATGAACTGCCGTTGAACTTGAATAGTACAATTTGGAACACCTATTGATTTCGGATCGAGCCCAAAACTTGGGCAACATCATAATATGGTGGGAGGAGTCATTTGGTGAGTTTTGAGTGAAATCCAATCGCTAGAAGTATGGAATACACCAACCACTCCAATTAGGAACGAACTGTCGTTGAACTTGAATTGTCCAATTTCTCACACCTATTGATTTCGGATGGAACCCCAAACTTGTGCAACATGATAATATGGCGGGAGGAGTCATTTGGTGAGTTTTGAGAGAAATCCAATCGCTAGAAGTATGGAATACACCAACCACTCCAATTAGGAACGAACTGCCGTAGAACTTAAATTGTCCAATTTCTCACACCTATTGAGTTCGGATCGAGCCCAAAACTTGGGCAACATCATAATATGGTGGGAGGAGTCATTTGGTGAGTTTTGAACGAAATCCAATCGCTAGAAGTATTGATCGGTTCATAATTGTATATCATTTTGTACCCTTCTAGCTTATGATTTGGTTATGTTATTGAGTTAAACTTGTGCTTTTAATCCATTTTCTGTTTTGATAAGTCCATAATTTCATACACTTGCTTGCCTTCTTTACTTAGTGATTTTGCTTAGTTTCTCTTTATTTTGAGTCACTTACCTCTGTTTGTGTGTTTTGTAGGTTAAGATAGCAAGAGATAACATTTGATGCAATCCATGCATGTTAAGGGCTGATTGGCATATGAGGAATATGAGCTTAAAGACAAACACATTTTGGCTACAACCCCTTTCCAGCCCAATTTCTTAGGTCAACTTCTTGGCCTTGGATCAGCATGCTATGGGGCTCGAATGAGGTGAAGATCTTCATGAAACTTGTTCCAATGGGTGTCTACGACAACATATCCAAATTTCAGCCCAATTGGATATTTGTGGAGTGCTCAGCCCGTCCAACACCCAACCTTGCTCAGCAGGATTTGCAGCTGCCAGCTTTGAGCCTTGTCTCCTCCTTTAAGCCATGTGCCTCACCCATGCTGCAACTGACTTTGGATCCAACATAATGAGTGAAGTGGGGAGGCATTCCAGCTATGAAATTCGAAAGGAGCAAGTTGGTACATGCTGGAGTTATTATAGAGAAAGCATGTGCATGCATGTAAAGCAAAGAAATGAAATGAAGTCAATTCCAGTCTCTGTTCGGCTGCCAACTTGCAAGGCCCAAAACGCACACTTATACTGCTCCGATGGGAATACTTTCTTCATAGAAGTTGTTCCAATGGGTGTCTAGTATAACATATCCAAATTTGAGCACCATTGGATACGTTTTGAAACCTCTGGCCTTCCTACACCAAGACTGGTTCAGAAGACTCGTTTTTGTTCAACAACCAAAAGAAGACCACATGGGTTGGCAGCAAAAGGCAGCCACAATTGATCACCTTTGATCCCATGTGAAGAAAGCTTGAGGTGCAGCAAAAGAAGTATGGGATGAGATTGATTCCAACCACACTAACATAGACAAGATGAAGTGTGAGTTATGGGTTGTATTAAAAGAGGAATGGTGGTGTTGGATTTCATCATGTTGTTCCTCCCTCTTAGCCCTATAAATAGAGAAGCCTTCAAGCTTTAAAACACACCCCAAGGGGGGGAGCTCTCAAACACTTCTCTAGAGCTCCCTTCCCTTCTCTCCCTCAAATTCTCTTAGTTTCTCTTTCTAAATTTTCAATTGTTGTAATGAAATTCTGAAATTCTGAAATTCTGATTAAGTTTTTCTTAGTTTCACTTTACTTTTCATTGTAATGTACATTCTTTCTTAAGTTTCAAGTTTAATTAGTTTCCAAGTTTCAATTATGGTTTTTGTTCTTATTCATTATGCTTATAAGTTAATAGGCTAGTTTGAATGATTGATCACCATTTAGGCTTGCATGTTAGCTATCTTGGTTTGAATTAAGAGTAGACACCATGCTTTAATTCGAATTGAACTATGAATAAGAAGAGTATGTATGGACATTCGACAACAGGGATTAGATACATGCTTGGTTGTTTAAATTGTTCTTCTATGCTTAATGGGTTCCTAATGCTTAGTTTTAGGTTAGACAACAAATGATCAAATTAGGGAATTAGGAACACAAGGTTATGACCACACACCATGGCTTAATCATACTTTAGCTAGAATCAATCCATTAATCTAATTGAGCTTGGGAACTTATTTGCTTGAGTTATTTCCTTTGTTCTTGTTTTATTTATTTTCTTTTTCATTTCTATTTTGTGTAGGAGAAATGAATTGGATCATTCAATCACCAATCCTCGTGGGATCGACCTCGCACTTACATATGCTATACTACCAAACGGCTCGTGCACTTGCGAGTATCACAAGTTGAGGATGCAGCTGAATCCATTTTGGTGCAGCTGAATCGACGCAACAAGTTTTTGGCGCCGTTGCCGGGGATTGGTAACATTGTTTGATTCTATTTGCCTTTCCTACTTTTTTTTTTTTTTTTTCTTAACTGCACAATTTCTTGTTTTAAAGTTAATGACGTTAATGGACAAGTTGTGTTTGTAGTCCAACAGAAAAGGACAATTGCCCAACAAGCAAGAGAACTGGGTTTAAGTCCCAGCTTACACAACCCATTGGTGCTTGTTGCTTTGAAGCATGGAATTGGATGGTGTTGATTTTCCTTTTTATTTTAGTTTTTATTTCCTAATCCTTTTAATTCCATTTCAAGTCTGTGTGTTTGTTTTAGCAATTTATGACAGCTTAATAAAAATGGAGAGAGATGGCAACCTCAATCATAAGAATGGGAAGTATGGAGCAATGGGAGAAGTCGCGACCTCCAAGTGCATCCACGCTCGACCTAATCGCCTCAAGGGGGAGCATTTCAATCCTTTCTTTTTTTTTTTGAATTCTGTAATTATTTTTGCCTTTTGGTCCACGTTGAGTTCTTTGTTTCTTTTTCTTACGAGAACATCTTTAAAAAATTTATAAAAAAAAATTATTTTTCATATGAGCTAACTTTTGGTAACTCCAGTAAGCACTTTCGTCAATACAGTGTCTAGGAGTTCTTTAGGCGACACCTTCGGTGTCTAAGAAGTTTGGGTTTTAAGCGGGACCATTGTGACCCCTCCAACCTTCCCGGATCCCCTGGCTGTGTTTTCTGAGGCCCTTAACTGGTCATCTGTGAGTTGCTTGTATATTCGTGTGTTTTTAAATTAAGTTTATTTTTATTTTCTTTGTTTTCTTTTCTGTTGTGTCTTTGTTTTTGATTTGTTTTTGTTTTTGTTTTTGTTTTGTTAAGTTAGTTTATGTATTTATTTACGTGGTTTGGTTGGTTAGTTTATTTCTGAGTGTTAAAACATTTTTTTTATTTCAAACGTTACATTAAAAAAAAAACAAAAACAAAAACAGTAAAAATAAAAAACAACATGATCATCATCTTCTTCTTCATCTTCATCTTCATCATCATCATGGCTTGCCTCTATTGTCTCGCACTTGTAGAATCTGTAGCAGCTCTACATGGTCCTCATTCTTTCTCTGCAGTGCTTCCACATGCTGATTGGCACAGTAAAGCCGCTTCTGCAAGTCTGCCACCATAGCCTTCAAGGAAGCCACTTCCTCGCTCAGCGCGGCACATTCACGTGTCCTCGCCAGTAATCGCATGCCCAAATTGGTAGCCGAGACCGCATGGAGCACAGATAAAGTGTGGGACTCCTCCACTGCCACCTTGTCCGACCGCTGTGCCACATGCAGATGATCTGCCGGTGTGAGTATACTGCCAATCATGCCACCCAGTAGCACTGCTCTGTTCGGCATTGCCTCAGCAAAGTTCGGTATTGCCTCAGCAAAGTTTGAGGCCGTGCCGTGATGATATGAAGAGTTTGGGAAGACAGGGGTTGGAGGAGCCCTTATTTGGGCATTCGGAGGTGCAAGTGAGAGCTCAAGGTTGAGATCATCAAGGTGAGTGCATGAGGATGCCATTTGTTTTGCTTCTGAATTTTTTGATGTTTTTCCTTGAGTTTGCAGGAAGAAATGCTGGGTATCATCCGCTTGCAGAGGTGTGGTTTAAATAGACATATGCTGATGAGAGAGAGCCAACACCATTTCGGATTTCCCGGGCATGCTCGACCTAATCGCTTCAAGGGGGAGCACATTAACTTTCACTTTACTTTTCTTTTTTCCGTGTTTTCTGGTGTTTTTTGTTTTTGCCCGTTACTTTCATTTTCTAGAGCTTTGTGTTTTTGCTTTTCCCTTTCGGCTATCATCTTTATTTTATTTTAGTTAGGGAACTGTGCTTTCTTTTCCGTTTTCTTTTTCCTTCTGCAACTTTACTTTTATTTCCGAAATAAAATAACGAAATTACAAAAACAACAAAATAAAATAAAAACAACAATAATGCAGTAGGAAATCATTTCTTCTCGGTGCTTGGTGTCTCGACCATTGGAGCTTTGAGTTTGGCCCTCTGGCTGTCCTCTTCCGGGGCTTCATGCACAGCCTCTTGGGGCTCATCACTCGAGCTCCCAAAGATCGCAATCTTAGCTTGAGCGTAATTACTCTCGCGATCTGCTTGCTTGCGTTTACCCGGTCGGTCTAGGTCCTCCAGCTACTTTCGCATGTCGCGAGAATACAACTCTACCATCTTTGATAGGTTTTTATTCTCGTCCCGCAATACTTCTAGCTGGTGTCGATTCACCTCCACTATCCTTGCCCTCTCCCTTTTCAAGCTTTTTATAGCACTCTGGCACTCTTCAACCATACTTCGCTCCGCTGCCAACTGACCCTTTAGCACCTCTACCTCATGGGACTTCGCAAGTAGGCGATGACCCAAACTTGCGACTGTTGCTGTACTCTGCACGCTCAGTGCCAGGGCATCGCTCACGACCCGGTTGTCATCCCTTGTCCCCAGCACACGTATATCTTTAGGAGTCACTAAATTTCTAGCCACTCCAATGGCAACATCGTTGTCCAGGAGTATTGAGTCAGTTACTGTCACAGGCCCCCGTGCGGAAGCAAAGTAGGGCATCCATACTTGTGCCGCTGCTTGGCCTCGTGTCTGAGTCGGTGGAGCTAGGTTGAGATCCAACGAAAATGGATAGTTAGAGGCCATTTGATTTCTCACTCTCTTTTCTTCTTTCTTTCTTTTCTCTTTTGTGTGTTTCTAAGTTTGTGTTTTTTTTACCCTTTCTTTTTACCTCTTATAGACTTAGTCTTTGACAAACCCTAGCCATTGCAGCATCTGAGCATTTTCTGAATCTCCAGCATTCCTTGAGTCCCACAACCTTCTCGCATTCCAACCATACCCAACTCATTTATCACGACGTGTCTTTTCTGAACGAACGCGTTCAGTAAAGTCTTCGCGCCTTTCCATGAGCCCGTAATTTTTGCTTGTGGAGTCTGCGGCGCCTCTACGCGTCAACACGTGTCTCGCCCTGTCAGTTGGTCCCTTACACTGAACCGAGACATCATGACCCATGTTCTCTTAAAAATAAAAAATAAAAATAAAAAAAACGTGTGGGCTTCGGATTTCATTGTGGGTCGGGTTTTCACCGTTGTATAGGTTTCAAGGTGGGTTAACTTCTTTTGGGTTGGGCTTTCAAACGTTTGGGTTTTGGTTTGCGTAAGACTGTTTGTTTAGGGCTTTTTGTTTCGAGTGTTTTACTGTTTCGTTTCTTTTTTATTTGTTTGTTTGTTTTGTAATTTTTATTTTGTAATTATTTTTTTTTGTATTTTAATTCTTGTGTGTTTTGTGATTTTTTTTATTATTTGCTTTAATACCTTCATTTGTTATTTTTGACATTGCTTGTGCCTAAATTTTAAACATTGAGGATAATGTTCATTTCTAGGTTTGGGGGTATTGGAGTTTAGCATGTAAATTTGGTTTTTCCTTAATTTAATTTAATTTATTTTTTATTTGCTTGTTTTTATTTTAATTTTATTTTGTTTAAGTCTTGCTTTTATTTTTATTTTATTTTGATTTTGATTTTATTCACTTTCCGAACACATTTGATGAGATTGTGATAAATGTTTGCATGACTTAAATGAAAATTGAATTTTATTTATTTTTTATTTATTTATTTTTTTCCTTGTAAATTTTTATTTCAAATAATAATAATAATAATAATAATTTGGCATCGTTCTAGCATGATATGTTCGAAACCTTCTTTGCACTTGCCATTTGTTTCATAATTTTCCAATTAAAGGATTTGCATGACCCAAAGAATTGTATCAAGCATAAATTAGACTTACATAACCATATAATGTGAGCTTTTGAGCCTTGTGCTTCATTTCATGAGTGTTATACACATACTCTTATTTTCTTGTTATCAAAGTTGTTGTTTGATCTCATTATTCATTGATTTGGTTGAACACTTAAAATTCATTCATTCTTTTGCAATTTGATTTCATGACATTTAAGAAGTGATATTAAGGCCCTCTTTGGATCGTTTGTGCCTTTCAAGCTAACCTTATGCATGCTTAAGCATGATTTTCCATTGTTTACCATTTTGAGCCTACATGTAAACCTTTTCTTTCTTTTACCAATTATATTTCCTCGCCTTAGCCCGAAAAACAAGAATTTACCTTTCTAAGGAACTCATGAGCTCTAATTCAGATGTGTTTTTCATGCTAAGTTTGGGAAGGGATATTACATAAAGAAAAAAAAAACTTCACTCAATTGGTGAAAGAAAAGAAAAAAAAAAAAAAATTGTGATTAAGTGGTGGTTGATTGAAAATTCATTTTTGGGCCTTCAAAATAAATTGGTGTTTGGAAAGGAGTATGAATCAATGTAAATGAAGGTATAAGGAGTTTTGATCATGTAAAAGAAAAAAATCTAATCATGATGATTCGAAGTCTTGTAAACAATTATTTTATGCTCTTACATTTTGAGTTCCTTGGACTTTGTATTATCCATACCCTTCATTTCTTACTCACCTTACACCCTTGGCCCCATTACAACCTATAATAAAGACCTAAATTGATCTTAAATGTCATATGGTTGAATTGCATGCATTTTCTTACTTTTAAGTGTTTGGCATCCTTCTTGAGATCATATTAATGCAAGTTCTTCATCTTCCTATTTTGAGTTAAGTCCTTTATGGTTTAACTCCAATCTCATGTTTATAACTGAGTGATGCATTGTAGCCCTCTTCTGAGTGATTCATTTGTGAGAGGACAACTTTGGTGAGATTTGAAGTTGAACTTGTGCTTTGTATGATTTTTGAAATTGTGTGAAAACTAAGATTGGGGAATTTGTTGCATTTGGCTATCACACTACTACACTTTAAGCATGTTGTGTTTTGAACTTTGCCACCCTGTAAATATTGAAAAAAAACAAAAACAAAAAATAGAGCTTTTATTGTTAAAACTTTTGAGTCATGTGCATGAGTCATTTCTCTTCAGAAAATGTTCGGGAAGATTGTTTTGAGTCTTATTTTTGTTTTATTTTTATTTCTATTTTTGTTTTTGTTTTTGTTTTTATTTTTATTTTTTTTTGTTTTGCTTAAAGGACTAACACAATTTTTTTTTAAGTTTTCTAATTACTTTGTTTTACAGAGTCAGTAAAACGTTTGTGGGTATCGTTTCTGTTAAACCCTCAGGAGACACAACTCCTCCTACTAGGGATGCCTAGAGGTTTAAAGGCTTGTTGCATATGCTCAATGCAATTGAGTTACCTGCGGAAGTGGTTTAGTTAACTTCTTGTTTTGTTTTTATCTTTGTTTTCCTTTTGTTTTGCTCGAGGACTAGCAAAATCTAGGTTTGGGGGTATTTGATCGGTTCATAATTGTATATCATTTTGTACCCTTCTAGCTTATGATTTGGTTATGTTATTGAGTTAAACTTGTGCTTTTAATCCATTTTCTGTTTTGATAAGTCCATAATTTCATACACTTGCTTGCCTTCTTTACTTAGTGATTTTGCTTAGTTTCTCTTTATTTTGAGTCACTTACCTCTGTTTGTGTGTTTTGTAGGTTAAGATAGCAAGAGATAACATTTGATGCAATCCATGCATGTTAAGGGCTGATTGGCATATGAGGAATATGAGCTTAAAGACAAACACATTTTGGCTACAACCCCTTTCCAGCCCAATTTCGTAGGTCAACTTCTTGGCCTTGGATCAGCATGCTATGGGGCTCGAATGAGGTGAAGATCTTCATGAAACTTGTTCCAATGGGTGTCTACTACAACATATCCAAATTTCAGCCCAATTGGATATTTGTGGAGTGCTCAGCCCGTCCAACACCCAACCTTGCTCAGCAGGATTTGCAGCTGCCAGCTTTGAGCCTTGTCTCCTCCTTTAAGCCATGTGCCTCACCCATGCTGCAACTGACTTTGGATCCAACATAATGAGTGAAGTGGGGAGGCATTCCAGCTATGAAATTCGAAAGGAGCAAGTTGGTACATGCTGGAGTTATTATAGAGAAAGCATGTGCATGCATGTAAAGCAAAGAAATGAAATGAAGTCAATTCCAGTCTCTGTTCGGCTGCCAACTTGCAAGGCCCAAAACGCACACTTATACTGCTCCGATCGGAATACTTTCTTCATAGAAGTTGTTCCAATGGGTGTCTAGTATAACATATCCAAATTTGAGCACCATTGGATACGTTTTGAAACCTCTGGCATTCCTACACCAAGACTGGTTCAGAAGAGTCGTTTTTGTTCAACAACCAAAAGAAGACCACATGGATTGGCAGCAAAAGGCAGCCACAATTGATCACCTTTGATCCCATGTGAAGAAAGCTTGAGGTGCAGGAAAAAGAAGTATGGGATGAGATTGATTCCAACCACACTAACATAGACAAGATGAAGTGTGAGTTATGGGTTGTATTAAAAGAGGAATGGTGGTGTTGGATTTCATCATGTTGTTCCTCCCTCTTAGCCCTATAAATAGAGAAGCCTTCAAGCTTTAAAACACACCCCAAGGGGGGGAGCTCTCAAACACTTCTCTAGAGCTCCCTTCCCTTCTCTCCCTCAAATTCTCTTAGTTTCTCTTTCTAAATTTTCAATTGTTGTAATGAAATTCTGAAATTCTGAAATTCTGATTAAGTTTTTCTTAGTTTCACTTTACTTTTCATTGTAATGTACATTCTTTCTTAAGTTTCAAGTTTAATTAGTTTCCAAGTTTCAATTATGGTTTTTGTTCTTATTCATTATGCTTATAAGTTAATAGGCTAGTTTGAATGATTGATCACCATTTAGGCTTGCATGTTAGCTATCTTGGTTTGAATTAAGAGTAGACACCATGCTTTAATTCGAATTGAACTATGAATAAGAAGAGTATGTATGGACATTCGACAACAGGGATTAGATACATGCTTGGTTGTTTAAATTGTTCTTCTATGCTTAATGGGTTCCTAATGCTTAGTTTTAGGTTAGACAACAAATGATCAAATTAGGGAATTAGGAACACAAGGTTATGACCACACACCATGGCTTAATCATACTTTAGCTAGAATCAATCCATTAATCTAATTGAGATTGGGAACTTATTTGCTTGAGTTATTTCCTTTGTTCTTGTTTTATTTATTTCCTTTTTCATTTCTATTTTGTGTAGGAGAAATGAATTGGATCATTCAATCACCAATCCTCGTGGGATCGACCTCGCACTTACATATGCTATACTACCAAACGGCTCGTGCACTTGCGAGTATCACAAGTTGAGGATGCAGCTGAATCCATTTTGGTGCAGCTGAATCGACGCAACAAGTATGGAATACACCAACCACTCCAATTAGGAACGAACTGCCGTTGAACTTGAATTGTCCAATTTGGAACACCTGTTGATTTCGGATCGAGCCCAAAACTTGGGCAACATCATAATATGGTGGGAGGAGTCATTTGATGAGTTTTGAGTGAAATCCAATCGCTAGAAGTATGGAATACACCAACCACTCCAATTAGGAACGAACTGCCGTTGAACTTGAATTGTCCAATTTGGAACACCTATTGATTTCGGATCGAGCCCAAAACTTGGGCAACATCATAATATGGTGGGAGGAGTCATTTGGCGAGTTTTGAGTGAAATCCAATCGCTAGAAGTATGGAATACACCAACCACTCCAATTAGGAACGAACTGCCGTTGAACTTGAATTGTCCAATTTGGAACACCTATTGATCCCAAAACTTGGGCAACATCATAATATGGTGGGAGGAGTCATTTGGTGAGTTTTGAGTGAAATCCAATCGCTAGAAGTATAGAATACACCAACCACTCCAATTAGGAACGAACTGCCGCTGAACTTGAATTGTCCAATTTCTCACACCTATTGATTTCGGATGGAGCCCAAAACTTGGGCAACATCATAATATGGTGGGAGGAGTAATTTGTTGAGTTTTGAGTGAAATTCAATCGCTAGAAGTATGGAATACACCAACCACTCCAATTAGGAACGAACTGCCGTTGAACTTGAATTGTCCAATTTGGAACACCTATTGATTTCAGATCGAGACCAAAACTTTGGAAACATCATAATATGGTGGGAGGAGTCATTTACTGAGTTTTGAGTGAAATCCAATCGCTAGAAGTATGGAATACAACAACGACTCCAATTAGGAACGAACTGTCGATGAACTTGAATAGTCCAATTTCTCACCCCTATTGATTTCGGATCGAGCCCCAAACTTGGGCAACATCATAATATGGTGGGAGGAGTCATTTGGTGAGTTTTGAGTGAAATCCAATCGCTAGAAGTTTGGAATACACCAACCACTCCAATTAGGAACGAACTGCCGTTGAACCTGAATTGTCCAATTTCTCACACCTATTGATTTCGGATCGAGCCCAAAACTTGGGCAACATCAAAATATGGTGGGAGAAGTCATTTGGTGAGTTTCGAAGGAAATCCAAACGCTAGAAGTATGGAATACACCAACCACTCCAATTTGGAACGAACTGCCGTTGAACTTGAATTGTCCAATTTCTCACACCTATTGATTTCGGACCGAGCCCAAAACTTGGGAAACAACATAATATGGTGGGAGGAGTCACTTGGTGAGTTTTG
The DNA here is from genome assembly GCF_965620075.1 of Prunus avium. NCBI lineage: Eukaryota > Viridiplantae > Streptophyta > Magnoliopsida > Rosales > Rosaceae > Prunus > Prunus avium. Next base: position 5,199,438 of record NC_142287.1, on the reverse strand, counting down.
AGTGAAATCCAATCGCTAGAAGTATGGAATACACCAACCACTCCAATTAGGAACGAACTGCCGTTGAACCTGAATTTGTCCAATTTCTCACACCCATTGATTTCGGATCGAGCCCAAAACTTGGGCAACATCAAAATATGGTGGGAGAAGTCATTTGGTGAGTTTTGAATGAAATCCAATCGCTAGAAGTATGGAATACACCAACCACTCCAATTTGGAACGAACTGCCGTTGAACTTGAATTGTCCAATTTGGAACACCTATTGATTTCGGATCGAACCAAAAACTTGGGCAACATCATAATATGGGGGGAGGAGTGATTTGGTGAGTTTTGAGTGCAATCCAATCGCTAAAAGTATGGAATACACCAACCACTCCAATTAGGAACGAATTGCCGTTGAACTTGAATTGTCCAATTTGGAAAACCTATTGATTTCGGATCGAGACCAAAACTTGGGCAACATCATAATATGGTGGGAGGAGTCATTTGGTGAGTTTTGAGTGAAATCCAATCGCTAGAAGTATAGAATACACCAACCACTCCAATTAGGAACGAACTGCCGTTGAACTTGAATTGTCCAATTTCTCACACCAATTGATTTCGAATCGAACCCCAAACTTTGGCAATATCATAATATGGTGGGAGGAGTCATTTGGTGAGTTTTGAGTGAAATCCAATCGCTAGAAGTATGGAATACACCAACCACTCCAATTAGGAACGCACTGCCGTTGAACTTGGATTGTCCAATTTGGAACACCTATTGATTTCGGATCGAGCCCAAAACTTGGGCAACATCGTAATATGGTGGGAGGAGTCATTTGGTGAGTTTTGAGAGAAATCCAATCGCTAGAAGTATGGAATACACCAACCACTCCAATTAGGAACGAACTGTCGTTGAACTTGAATTGTCCAATTTCTGACACCCATTGATTTCGGATCGAGCCCAAAACTTGGGCAACATCATAATATGGTGGAAGGAGTCATTTGGTGAGTTTTGAGTGAAATCCAATCGCTAGAAGTATGGAATACACCAACCACTCCAACTAGGAACGAACTGCCGTTGAACTTGAATTGTCCAATTTCTCACACCTACTGAGTTCGGATCGAGCCCAAAACTTGGGCAACATCATAATATGGTGGGAGGAGTCATTTGGTGAGTTTTGAGTGAAATCCAATCGCTAGAAGTATGGAATACACCAATCACTCCAATTAGGAACGCACTGCCGGAAACTTGGATTGTCCAATTTGGAACACCTATTGGTTTCAGATCGAGCCCAAAACTTGGGCAACATCGTAATATGGTGGGAGGAGTCATTTGGTGAGTTTTGAGTGAAATCCAATCGCTAGAAGTATGGAATACACCAACCACTCCAATTAGGAACGAAGTGTCGTTGAACTTGAATTGTCCAGTTTCTCACACCTATTGATTTCGGATGGAACCCCAAACTTGTGCAACATCATAATATGGTGGGAGGAGTCATTTGGTAAGTTTTGTGTGAAATCCAATCGCTAGAAGTATGGAATACACCCACCACTCCAATTAGGAACGAACTGTCGTTGAACTTGAATTGTCCAATTTGGAACACCTATTGATTTCGGATCGAGCCCAAAACTTGGGGAACATCACAATATGTGGGGAGGAGTCATTTGGTGAGTTTTGAGTGAAATCCAATTGCTAGAAGTATGGAATACACCAACCACTCCAATTAGGAACGAACTGTCGTTGAACTTGAATTGTCCAATTTGGAACACCTACGGATTTCGGATCGAGCCCAAAACTTGGGCAACATCATAATATGGTGGGAGGAGTCATTTGGTGAGTTTTGTGTGAAATCCAATCGCTAGAAGTATGGAATACACCAACCACTCCAATTAGGAACGAACTGCCGTTGAACTTGAATTGTCCAATTTCTCACACCTATTGAGTTCGGATCGAGCCCAAAACTTGGGCAACATCATAATATGGTGGGAGGAGTCATTTGGTGAGTTTTGAGTGAAATCCAATCGCTAGAAGTATGGAATACACCAACCACTCCAATTAGGAACGAACTGCTGTTGAACTTGAATTGTCCAATTTCTCACACCTATTGATTTCGGAACGAGCCCCAAACTTGGGCAACATCATAATATGGTGGGAGGAGTCATTTGGTGAGTTTTGAGTGAAATCCAATCGCTAGAAGTATGGAATACACCAACCACGGCAATTAGGAACGAACTGCCGTTGAACTTAAATTGTCCAATTTCTAACACCTATTGATTTCGGATCGAGCCCAAAACTTGGGCAACATCATAATATGGTGGGAGGAGTCATTTGGTGAGTTTTGAGTGAAATCCAATCGCTAGAAGTATAGAATACACCAACCACTCCAGTTAGGAACGAACTGCCGTTGAACTTGAATTGTCCAATTTGGAACACCTATTGATTTCGGATCGAGCCCAAAACATGGGCAACATCATAATACGGTGGGAGGAGTCGTTTGGTGAGTTTTGAGTGAAATCCAATCGCTAGAAGTATGGAATACACCAACCACTCCAATTAGGAACGAACTGCTATTGAACTTGAATTGTCCAATTTCTCACACCTATTGATTTTGGATCGAGTCCCGAACTTGGGCAACAACATCATAATATGGTGGGAGGAGTCATTTGGTAAGTTTTGTGTGAAATCCAATCGCTAGAAGTATGGAATACACCAACCACGGCAATTAGGAACGAACTGCCGTTGAACTTAAATTGTCCAATTTCTAACACCTATTGAGTTCGGATCGAGCCCAAAACTTGGGCAACATCATAATATGGTGGGAGGAGTCATTTGGTGAGTTTTGAGTGAAATCCAATCGCTAGAAGTATAGAATACACCAACCACTCCAATTTGGAACGAACTGCCGTTGAACTTGAATTGTCCAATTTCTCACACCTATTGATTTCGGATCGAGCCCAAAACTTGGGCAACCTCATAATATGGTGGGAGGAGTCATTTGGTGAGTTTTGAGTGAAATCCAATCGCTAAAAATATGGAATACACCAACCACTCCAGTTAGGAACGAACTACCGTTGAACTTGAATTGTCCAATTTGGAACACCTATTGATTTCGGATCGAGCCCAAAACATGGGCAACATCATAATATGGTGGGAGGAGTCATTTGGTGAGTTTTGAGTGAAATCCAATCGCTAGAAGTATGGAATACACCAACCACTCCAATTAGGAACGAACTGCTATTGAACTTGAATTGTCCAATTTCTCACACCTATTGATTTTGGATCGAGTCCCGAACTTGGGCAACAACATCATAATATGGTGGGAGGAGTCATTTGGTGAGTTTTAAGTGAAATCCAATCGCTAAAAGTATGGAATACACCAACCACTCCAATTAGGAACGAACCGCCGTTGAACTTGAATTGTCCAATTTGGAACACCTATTGATTTCGGATCGAGCCCCAAACTTGGGCAACATCATAATATGGTGGGAGGAGTCATTTGGTGAGTTTTTAGTGAAATCCAATCGCTAGACGTATGGAATACACCAACCACTCCAATTAGAAACGAACTGCCGTTGAACTTGAATTGTCCAATTTCTCACCCCTATTGATTTCGGATCGAGCCCAAAACTTGGGAAACATCATAATATGGTGGGAGGAGTCATTTGGTGAGTTTTAAGTGAAATCCAATCGCTAGAAGTATGGAATACACCAACCACTCCAGTTAGGAACGAACTGCCGTTGAACTTGAATTGTCCAATTTCTCACCCCTATTGATTTCGGATCGAGCCCAAAACTTGGGCAACGTCATAATATGGTGGGAGGTGTCATTTGGTGAGTTTTGAGTGAAATCCAATCGCTAGAGGTATGGAATACACCAACCACTCCAATTAGGAACGAACAGCCGTTGAACTTGAATTGTCCAATTTCTCACACCTATTAATTTCGGATCGAGCCCAAAACTTGGGCAACATCATAATATGGTGGGAGGAGTCATTTGGTGAGTTTTGAGAGAAATCCAATCGCTAGAAGTGTGGAATGCACCAACCACTCCAATTAGGAACGAACTGCCGTTGAACTTGAATTGTCCAATTTGGAAAACCTATTGATTTCGGATCGAGACCATAACTTGGGCAACATCATAATATGGTGGCAGGAGTCATTTGGTGAGTTTTTAGTGAAATCCAATCGCTAGACGTATGGAATACACAAACCACTCCAATTTGGAACAAACTGTCGTTGAAATTGAATTGACCAATTTCTCACACCTATTGATTTCGGATCGACCCCAAAACTTGGGCAACCTCATAATATGGTGGGAGGAGTCATTTGGTGAGTTTTGAGTGAAATCCAATCGCTAAAAATATGGAATACACCAACCACTCCAGTTAGGAACGAACTGCCGTTGAACTTGAATTGTCCAATTTGGAACACCTATTGATTTCGGATCGAGCCCAAAACTTGGGCAACATCATAATATGGTGGGAGGAGTCATTTCGTGAGTTTTGAGTGAAATCCAATGGCTAGAAGTATGGAATACACCAACCACTCCAATTAGGAACGAACTGCTATTGAACTTGAATTGTCCAATTTCTCACACCTATTCATTTTGGATCGAGTCCCGAACTTGGGCAACAACATCATAATATGGTGGGAGGAGTCATTTGGTAAGTTTTGTGTGAAATCCAATCGCTAGAAGTATGGAATACACCCACCACTCCAATTAGGAACGAACTGCCGTTGGACTTGAATTGTCCAATTTGGAACACCTATTGATTTCGGATCGAGCCCAAAACTTGGGCAACATCATAATATGGTGGAAGGAGTCGTTTGGTGAGTTTTGAGTGAAATCCAATCGCTAGAAGTATGGAATACACCAATCACTCCAATTAGGAACGCACTGCCGTAGAACTTGAATTGTCCAATTTCTCACACCTATTGAGTTCGGATCGAGCCCAAAACTTGGGCAACATCATAATATGGTGGGAGGAGTCATTTGGTGAGTTTTGAGTGAAATCCAATCGCTAGAAGTATGGAATACACCAACCACTCCAGTTAGGAACGAACTGCCGTTGAACTTGAATTGTCCAATTTCTCACCCCTATTGATTTCGGATCGAGCCCAAAACTTGGGCAACGTCATAATATGGTGGGAGGAGTCATTTGGTGAGTTTTGAGAGAAATCCAATCGCTAGAAGTATGGAATGCACCAGCCACTCCAATTAGGAACGAACTGCCGTTGAACTTGAATTGTCCAATTTGGAAAACCTATTGATTTCGGATCGAGACCATAACTTGGGCAACATCATAATATGGTGGCAGGAGTCATTTGGTGAGTTTTGAGTGAAATCCAATCGCTAGAAGTATGGAATACACCAACCACTCCAATTAGGAACGAACTGCTATTGAACTTGAATTGTCCAATTTCTCACACCTATTGATTTTGGATCGAGTCCCGAACTTGGGCAACATCATAATATGGTGGGAGGAGTCATTTGGTGAGTTTTAAGTGAAATCCAATCGCTAGACGTATGGAATACACCAACCACTCCAATTAGGAACGAACCGCCGTTGAACTTGAATTGTCCAATTTGGAACACCTATTGATTTCGGATCGAGCCCCAAACTTGGGCAACATCATAATATGGTGGGAGGAGTCATTTGGTGAGTTTTTAGTGAAATCCAATCGCTAGACGTATGGAATACACAAACCACTCCAATTTGGAACAAACTGTCGTTGAAATTGAATTGACCAATTTCTCACACCTATTGATTTCGGATCGAGCCCAAAACTTGGGCAACCTCATAATATGGTGGGAGGAGTCATTTGGTGAGTTTTGAGTGAAATCCAATCGCTAAAAATATGGAATACACCAACCACTCCAGTTAGGAACGAACTGCCGTTGAACTTGAATTGTCCAATTTGGAACACCTATTGATTTCGGATCGAGCCCAAAACTTGGGCAACATCATAATATGGTGGGAGGAGTCATTTGGTGAGTTTTGAGTGAAATCCAATCGCTAGAAGTATGGAATACACCAACCACTCCAATTAGGAACGAACTGCTATTGAACTTGAATTGTCCAATTTCTCACACCTATTGATTTTGGATCGAGTCCCGAACTTGGGCAACATCATAATATGGTGGTAGGAGTCATTTGGTGAGTTTTAAGTGAAATCCAATCGCTAGAAGTATGGAATACACCAACCACTCCAATTAGGAACGAACCGCCGTTGAACTTGAATTGTCCAATTTGGAACACCTATTGATTTCGGATCGAGCCCCAAACTTGGGCAACATCATAATATGGTGGGAGGAGTCATTTGGTGAGTTTTTAGTGAAATCCAATCGCTAGACGTATGGAATACACCAACCACTCCAATTAGGAACGAACTGCCGTTGAACTTGAATTGTCCAATTTCTCACCCCTATTGATTTCGGATCGAGCCCCAAACTTGGGAAACATCATAATATGGTGGGAGGAGTCATTTGGTGAGTTTTAAGTGAAATCCAATCGCTAGAAGTATGGAATACACCAACCACTCCAGTTAGGAACGAACTGCCGTTGAACTTGAAATGTCCAATTTCTCACCCCTATTGATTTCGGATCGAGCCCAAAACTTGGGCAACGTCATAATATGGTGGGAGGTGTCATTTGGTGAGTTTTGAGTGAAATCCAATCGCTAGAGGTATGGAATACACCAACCACTCCAATTAGGAACGAACAGCCGTTGAACTTGAATTGTCCAATTTCTCACACCTATTAATTTCGGATCGAGCCCAAAACTTGGGCAACATCATAATATGGTGGGAGGAGTCATTTGGTGAGTTTTGAGAGAAATCCAATCGCTAGAAGTATGGAATGCACCAACCACTCCAATTAGGAACGAACTGCCGTTGAACTTGAATTGTCCAATTTGGAAAACCTATTGATTTCGGATCGAGACCATAACTTGGGCAACATCATAATATGGTGGCAGGAGTCATTTGGTGAGTTTTTAGTGAAATCCAATCGCTAGACGTATGGAATACACAAACCACTCCAATTTGGAACAAACTGTCGTTGAAATTGAATTGACCAATTTCTCACACCTATTGATTTCGGATCGAGCCCAAAACTTGGGCAACCTCATAATATGGTGGGAGGAGTCATTTGGTGAGTTTTGAGTGAAATCCAATCGCTAAAAATATGGAATACACCAACCACTCCAGTTAGGAACGAACTGCCGTTGAACTTGAATTGTCCAATTTGGAACACCTATTGATTTCGGATCGAGCCCAAAACTTGGGCAACATCATAATATGGTGGGAGGAGTCATTTCGTGAGTTTTGAGTGAAATCCAATGGCTAGAAGTATGGAATACACCAACCACTCCAATTAGGAACGAACTGCTATTGAACTTGAATTGTCCAATTTCTCACACCTATTGATTTTGGATCGAGTCCCGAACTTGGGCAACAACATCATAATATGGTGGGAGGAGTCATTTGGTAAGTTTTGTGTGAAATCCAATCGCTAGAAGTATGGAATACACCCACCACTCCAATTAGGAACGAACTGCCGTTGGACTTGAATTGTCCAATTTGGAACACCTATTGATTTCGGATCGAGCCCAAAACTTGGGCAACATCATAATATGGTGGAAGGAGTCATTTGGTGAGTTTTGAGTGAAATCCAATCGCTAGAAGTATGGAATACACCAATCACTCCAATTAGGAACGCACTGCCGTAGAACTTGAATTGTCCAATTTCTCACACCTATTGAGTTCGGATCGAGCCCAAAACTTGGGCAACATCATAATATGGTGGGAGGAGTCATTTGGTGAGTTTTGAGTGAAATCCAATCGCTAGAAGTATGGAATACACCAACCACTCCAGTTAGGAACGAACTGCCGTTGAACTTGAATTGTCCAATTTCTCACCCCTATTGATTTCGGATCGAGCCCAAAACTTGGGCAACGTCATAATATGGTGGGAGGAGTCATTTGGTGAGTTTTGAGAGAAATCCAATCGCTAGAAGTATGGAATGCACCAACCACTCCAATTAGGAACGAACTGCCGTTGAACTTGAATTGTCCAATTTGGAAAACCTATTGATTTCGGATCGAGACCATAACTTGGGCAACATCATAATATGGTGGCAGGATTCATTTGGTGAGTTTTTAGTGAAATCCAATCGCTAGACGTATGGAATACACAAACCACTCCAATTTGGAACAAACTGTCGTTGAAATTGAATTGACCAATTTCTCACACCTATTGATTTCGGATCGAGCCCAAAACTTGGGCAACCTCATAATATGGTGGGAGGAGTCATTTGGTGAGTTTTGAGTGAAATTCAATCGCTAAAAATATGGAATACACCAACCACTCCAGTTAGGAACGAACTGCCGTTGAACTTGAATTGTCCAATTTGGAACACCTATTGATTTCGGATCGAGCCCAAAACTTGGGCAACATCATAATATGGTGGGAGGAGTCATTTGGTGAGTTTTGAGTGAAATCCAATCGCTAGAAGTATGGAATACACCAACCACTCCAATTAGGAACGAACTGCTATTGAACTTGAATTGTCCAATTTCTCACACCTATTGATTTTGGATCGAGTCCCGAACTTGGGCAACATCATAATATGGTGGGAGGAGTCATTTGGTGAGTTTTAAGTGAAATCCAATCGCTAGAAGTATGGAATACACCAACCACTCCAATTAGGAACGAACCGCCGTTGAACTTGAATTGTCCAATTTGGAACACCTATTGATTTCGGATCGAGCCCCAAACTTGGGCAACATCATAATATGGTGGGAGGAGTCATTTGGTGAGTTTTTAGTGAAATCCAATCGCTAGACGTATGGAATACACCAACCACTCCAATTAGGAACGAACTGCCGTTGAACTTGAATTGTCCAATTTCTCACCCCTATTGATTTCGGATCGAGCCCCAAACTTGGGAAACATCATAATATGGTGGGAGGAGTCATTTGGTGAGTTTTAAGTGAAATCCAATCGCTAGAAGTATGGAATACACCAACCACTCCAATTTGGAACGAACCGCCGTTGAACTTGAATTGTCCAATTTGGAACACCTATTGATTTCGGGTAGAGCCCAAAACTTGGGCAACAACATAATGTGGTGGGTGGAGTCATTTGGTGAGTTTTGAGTGAAATCCAATCGCTAGAAGTATGGAATACACCAACCACTCCAATTAGGAACGAACAGCCGTTGAACTTGAATTGTCCAATTTCTCACACCTATTGATTTCGGATCGAGCCCAAAACTTGGGCAACATCATAATATGGTGGGAGGAGTCATTTGGTGAGTTTTGAGAGAAATCCAATCGCTAGAAGTATGGAATACACCAACCACTCCAATTAGGAACGAACTGCCGTTGAACTTGAATTGTCCAATTTGGAACACCTATTGATTTCGGATCGAGCCCCAAACTTGGGCAACATCATAATATGGTGGGAGGAGTCATTTCGTGTGTTTTGAGTGAAATCCAATCGCTAGAAGTATGTAATACAGCAACCATTCCAATTAGGAACGAACTGTCGTTGAAATTGAATTGACCAATTTCTCACACGTATTGATTTCGGATCTAGCCCAAAACTTGGGCAATATCATATTATGGTGGGAGGAGTCATTTGGTGAGTTTTGAGTGAAATCCAATCGCTAGAAGTATGGAATACACCAACCACTCCTTTTAGGAACGAAGTGCCGTTGAACTTGAATTGTCCAATTTGGAACACCTATTGATTTCGGATCGAGCCCAAAACTTGGGCAACATCATAATATGGTGGGAGGAGTCATTTGGTGAGTTTTGAGTGAAATCCAATGGCTAGAAGTATGGAATACACCAACCACTCCAATTAGGAACGAACTGCTATTGAACTTGAATTGTCCAATTTCTCACACCTATTGATTCTGGATCGAGTCGCAAACTTGGGCAACATCATAATATGGTGGGAGGAGTCATTTGGTGAGTTTTAAGTGAAATCCAATCGCTAGAAGTATGGAATACACCAACCACTCCAATTAGGAACGAACCGCCGTTGAACTTGAATTGTCCAATTTTGAACACCTACTGACTTCGGATCGAGCCCAAAACTTGGGCAACAACATAATGTGGTGGGAGGAGTCATTTGGTGAGTTTTGAGTGAAATCCAATCGCGAGAAGTATGGAATACACCAACCACTCCAGTTAGGAACGAACTGCCGTTGAACTTGAATTGTCCAATTTGGAACACCTATTGATTTCGGATCGAGCCCCAAACTTGGGCAACATCATAATATGGTGGGAGGAGTCATTTGGTGAGTTTTTAGTGAAATCCAATCGCTAGACGTGTGGAATACACCAACCACTCCAATTAGGAACGAACTGCCGTTGAACTTGAATTGTCCAATTTCTCACACCTATTGATTTCGGATCGAGCCCCAAACTTGGGCCACATCATAATATGGTGGGAGGAGTCATTTGGTGAGTTTTAAGTGAATTCAAATTGCTAGAAGTATGGAATACACCAACCACTCCAAGTAGGAACGAACCGCCGTTGAACTTGAATTGTCCAATTTGGAACACCTATTGATTTCGGGTCGAGCCCTAAACTTGGGCAACAACATAATGTGGTGGGATGAGTCATTTGGTGAGTTTTGATTGAAATCCAATCGCTAGAAGTATGGAATACACCAACCACTCCAATTAGGAACGAACAGCCGTTGAACTTGAATTGTCCAATTTGGAACACCTATTGATTTCGGATCGAGCCCAAAACTTGGGCAACATCATAATATGGTGGGAGGAGTCATTTGGTGAGTTTTGAGTGAAATCCAATTGCTAGAAGTATGGAATACACCAACCACTCCAATTAGGAACGAACTGCCGTTGAACTTGAATTGTCCAATTTGGAACACCTATTGATTTCAGATCGAGCCCAAAACTTGGGCGACTGTTCGGTTCATTTTTTACACATGATTTTTCATGTTATTCACCCACTATTTTGAGTTAGTTCTTGACATTTTATAGCTTTTTACTTCTTTTTTGTGTTTTCTTAGATTTTACCTTGGTTGTGATGAAAATGAGCTAAAAGTGCATTATTAGTTATAAATTCTGTTTTTGTTCATTTTCGTAGGTCAACTTCTTGGCCTGGGATCAATATGCTCTGGTGCTCGGATGAGGTCATGATCTTCATGAGACTTGTTCCAATGGATGTTAACTACAACATATCCAAATTTGAGCTCCATTGGACAAGTATTGCCTATCCAACCAATCCAGCATGTTACCACAGCTCTGGAAATTCGGATTTGGCCAGCTTTTACCTCCTTTGTGTCATCTTAATTTCTTGTTACCATAACTCTTGGTAACAAGGAATTACCTTTGTAAATGAGATATTTTCTGAAGCTTTTGGCATCTTTGTGAGGACAAAGCTTCATCATGGCAAGGGGACAAGGGCAAAGGCTTTAAGGAAAGTATGAGTTTTATATTATATTTGTGAGCTGGAAATTGATGGGCAATGGAAAGGAAAGTGCAATCAGATTTTGGGAGAGGTTTTGAACGTGGGTAGCCAATTCATTCTATGATTCTACACATTGAGAGCAGATTTTGGAGAGTTTGGAGCTAGGAGAAGCCAAGGTGCAGCCAAGCAAAGTGGAGAAGAAGGCTTCCACCATTGATGACCTTGAAGCTTTCATCATTTTCTCAAAATCTGTAAACTCTTTCTAATTTTATTTTGAATTTGTATTTGGAATAAGTATGAGCAACTAAACTCCATAGCTAGGGCTTAGGTTGAAGCCCTAAACATGATTACCTTATTGTTTTGATACTTGAGTGTATGAATTTCTAGATATTGTTGATGAATTCCAATTCACCAAATTAATCTATCCTTGATGTGTGTTTTTCCTTGGTTGGCCATCTTTGAAAGCATGTTTCTTGAGATTGTTGGGATTATGTGTATCTTCATGTTATCCTAAGCAATAAATGGATGAAGTAAGAATCATCCATGTGAATTGGTTTCTTGAATACCTAATGTAAACACCATGCTATTAGGATTCTTGTGATGTTCATATTCTCTTTGAACTTAATGGGTTCTCCTTGTAATTGAATCGAAGTACGAACCATACCTAGGTTCGGTTATGGGGAGGGCACAAGTATTGTAGCACAAACCATGCACTTTACGTATATTAGAGAGAATCAATGCGTCTTGAGCCACGACCCATGGTCTTGATTGCGAACATCTTCATCAACACATTTAGAGTTCATCACTTGAGTATTCATGAACTTTGGTAGAATTGTTTAGGGTGGATTCCGAAACCCTAGTGTTTGTTACATTTTAATTTCACAATTTGATAATTCATCTCTGCTATTCTCATTTAAATTCAAAGTCCATTTACTTTCATGCAATAGAAATAGGTCACTTGAACCAAACCAAAACCCCTCCCCCCCAATGTGTGTGTGAGTTGTGTGTTTGATACGTTGTGTGTCTTGTTTACTGAATTCTGTTTATTTTAGTAACTGTTTTGGACTTTTGGTCCGCGCTGTGTTCTTTCATTTTCTGTGCTGATTCCAACCGTATAAAGAACGTGAAATTTGGATAAACGGTTGGAAAGTTATAGGCAAAATACTGGACAGAGGTCGAAACTGGAAAAATAGAAAAACGAATCTGTCCAAATGGTGATAAAAGGGTGATAGAAAGTGCTGTTTGTGTTTTTCTCTAGTTTTCTTGTATTGTTTCATTTCTTTTACACTTCTTTACTCATTTTTAGTTTCCATTTTGCATTTGTGGTGTGTCAATTAAGTGTTCTTTACGTACTCAAATTAGAACTTATAGGAAGCCGACAAGTTCTTCGTGGGATCGACCCCGTACTTACATAATCTATACTTCGATAGATCCGTGCACTTGCGGGTATTTTTAATTGGTTGTTTGCACATTAATTTGTGTCCTCTTAGGAATGCAACAATTTTTGGCGCCGTTGCCGGGGAACTGGCACGGTTGCTTATCTGTTTTGTTTGAGTATGTTTAGAGTACTTAGTTTTATTTTTGTTTATTGATTGTTGTTTCATTTTATCTTGATTTGTTTTTGTTTCTTTTTCTTATAGGAACATCCGAGGAGTCACCTCCACCATCTCCAATGGCAGCCGCAACTGAAATTGTGGAACTTACTATGTAAGAATACTCCAATAAATTTGTGATGGAGGAAGCAAATGTTTTTGGCTCATTTCATAATGAGTTGCCTATGAATGAATATTTCCGACAAACATACAATCCGGATTGGAGAAATCATTCAAACTTCTGGTGGACCGACAATCCAAATTTTCAACAAGGGTCATATCAACCATATCAAGGCCAACATAATACTTGTCCACCTTATGGTCAACCCCAATATTATACTCCACCACCACTTAGTCAATCTCATCAACCACCTCAAGGACCAACTTTGGAAGAAATTGTTGCTTCAATGGTTAGAAACACAGATAATTTCATCATGCAGAGGAATGACACTCACATGCAGAGGAATGATACCCACATGCAGAAAATGAATAAGGCCATTGCCAATCTAGAAAATCAAGTGGGGCAAATTGCTATAGCTTTGAGTAAAAGGGAAGTTGGGATGATGCCTAACCAAACAGTGATACCAACCGGGCATGAGCATGTTCAAGCAGTTACCTTGAGAACTGGTAAGGTAATTGGTGAAATTGATGGTTCTAAAAATTTGATTCACAATGTTGATGACATGCAGGTTGAACAAGTGACTGAGCCTAAAGAAAAGGATGGAAGCAACAAAGAGAAAGATAAACAAGCAGCTTCTTCATCCGAATGGATCCCAAAGCATGAACTTGCAAGAAGGGCAAGAAAGGAGAAGGTAAGTCGTGAACCTACTGATGAAGATATCTTACATGCTCCTTTTCCTCACAGGTTGATGAGTTCTAGGAAAAATCAACATGCCAAGGACATATTGGAAACTTTCAAGCAAGTGCAAGTCAATATTCCTTCCTTGGATGCAAACAAGCTCAAGGAATGCGAAACTGTTGCATTAACGGAAGAGGTTTCTGCTGTTTTGCAAAGGAAGCTTCCTCCCAATTTGCAAGATCCAGGAAGTTTCACAATTCCTTGTATAGTTGGTGATAAATTGTTTGAGGAACCTTTAATTGATTTCGGTGCTTCAATTAATCTAATGCCATATTCTGTTTTTGAAGTACTAAAGGAAGACAAGCTGAACATCCATGTTCCAAGCACCAATCATATGTTCAATGTCACTCCTTCTACTCAAATGAGAAGGCCACCCGACCCTAAATATGTGCCTCCTCCATCTAATCCACGTATTGAAGAGCGCTTAAAATTGCTTTTGAAACCAGTATGTGCATAAAAAGAAAAGAATACGAAATGGGTTGATTAGATGGCAAAGGGATTTGAAGAAACTTCATGTTCGGCACAAGGAAGCGATTGAGCCAAAACCCCCCAAGTGACCCAAGTATGTTGGAAGTCCGGCAAAAGACTTTAAACTTAGCGCTTCTTGGGAGGCAACCCAAGGTGAATAGAAGAAGTTTGTTTTCGTCCTAATCGCTTCAAAGTGGAGTTTCTCTAGACTCAAACTTACTTTTATTTTACTTTATTTATTTATTTTCCTTTTGAGTTAGGATTTCAATCTCCAACCAAGGTAATTTCGATTTTCTTGTTGTTTCTCTTTGTTTTTCTTACTTTTACTTTCCTTTACTTGTTTGTGTTTCTATTTTGTTGTTAAGTTTGGGAAGTAGATTGCTTCATGATTGCACACACTGAACTTTGGCTCAAATGCTTATTTCATTCCATACATGTGATTCCAAACACAAACTTGAAAAAAAAAAAAAAAAAAAAAAAAAAAAAAAAAAACATAAATTTCTCAATCACATGTTCATTGTTGCATTTTGCACCACCTGAGGCTTCTGCTAATTGCCTCTATCTGTTCTTGCTTGTAGAATCTGCAGCAGCTCTACATGATCATCATTCCTTTTTTGCAGCATCTCTACATGCTGGTTGGCACTGTAGAGCCGCTTCTGCAGGTCCGCCACCAGAGCTTTCAGGGCCGCCACCTCCTCACTCAGTGCCCCGCACTCTCGTGTTCTCGCCAGTAGGCGCATGCCCAAATTTGTGGCCGAGACCGCGTTGAGCACGGTTAGATTGTGGGACTCGTCCACTGCCATCCTGTCAGACCTCTGCGCCACATGCAGATGATCTGCAACTGTAAGTCTGCTGACAGTCATGCCTTCCGGCAGTACTGCCCTACACGGCACCGCCTCAGAGAAGTTTGAGGCCGAGCCATGGTGGTATGAGGAGTTTGGGAAGATAGGGTTTGGAGGAGCCCGTATCTGGGCATTTGGTGGTGCAAGCGACAACTCAAGGTTAAGGTCATCAACAAGCATATCTGGGGATGCCATTGATTTTTCTGTCTGGGCTTTTTGATGGTTTTTCTTGAGTTTGCAGGTTGAAATGCAGGATGCTCCTTCTTTCAACCGAGAAATGGTTTAAATAGACATACGCTCATAAGGGAGCCGACACCACTTTGCATTTCCTGCGCAATTTGCGGTTGCGTCCAGTTAAAAGGGGAAGCATTTCTACTTTCGCTTTGCTTTCTTTTCCTCCCTGTTTTCTGGTGCATTATGTTTTGATTTCTTTTTAGTTTGTCGTTTTTGTTTTATTTCAGTTGGGGAAGTGTGATTTGTGTCTTTTTCGTTTGTCGCATTCCTTTTATTCCGGTTTGGGAAGTGCGTTTTGTTTTTCTTCTTTGTCTTTTGCAACTTTCTTTTCTTTTATTTCCGGAAACGAGAAATTTAAAAATTAAAAAAAAACAAAAAAAAACAAAAAAAAACAAAAAAAAAAAACAAATACACGGAAAGGGCAAAGACAACCAGGCACACCACTAATACATTAGCAATTATTCTTTCACAGTGCTCGGTTTCTCGGCCATTGGACCTTTGAGTTTAGCCCTATGGCTATCCTCTTCCGGGGCTTCACGCACAGCCTCTTGGGGCTCATCACTCGAGCTCCCAAAGATCGCACTCTTAGCTTGAGCGTACCTACTCTCGCGATCTGTTTTCTTGCGTTTACCCGGTCGGTCTATGTCCTCCAGCTGCTTTCTCATGTCATGGGCATAAACACTTACCATCTTTGAGAGATTTTTGTTCTCTTCCCGCAACGCCTCCAGCTGGTGTCGATTCACCTCTAGTATCCTTGCCCTTTCTGTTTTTAAACTTTTAATAATACTCTGGCACTCTTCAACCATACTTCGCTCTGCCGCCAACTGACCTCTTAGCACCTCCACCTCATGGGACTTCGCAAGTAGGCGATGACCCACACTTGCGACTGTTGCAGTGCTTTGCACGCTTAGTGCCAGAGCATCGCTCACGACCCGGTTGTCATCCCTTGATCCCAGCACCCGTATATCCTTGGGAGTCACTAGATTTCTAGCAACTCCAAGGGCAACATCGTTGTCCAGCAGTATCGAGTCATTCACTGTCACGTGCCCCCGTGCAGAGGCAAAGTAGGGCATCCACACTGGTGCCACTGCTTGGCCCCGAGTCTGAGTCGGTGGAGCTAGGTTGAGATCCAACGAGAATGGGTAGGAAGAAGCCATTTGAACTTTCTTTTCTTTTGTTCTTTCTTTTCTCTGTTGTGTGTTTCTACGTTTGTGTGTTTTTCCCCAACTCTTTCTCTTCTTCTTTTATAGAGTTAGTTTCTTTGTAACCCTAGACACTGCGCTTCTGCGTTTTGCGCGGCCCTTACGGCCTATCCCCTTAGGTCACCTCACCTGGTCCCCAACCCCTTTAATTACAGTTCCGCCTTTCAGCGCTTTTGAGAAACGAAAGTCGTCACGCCTTCCTATGAAGCCAATAATTCTGGCTTGGGACCGTGAGAGAGACCTCTGCTTGTCGACACGTCTCTCACTTTGTATCCCGTGACTCACAGGTGCCGAGACATCGGGGCCCATTTTTTCTATTTTTCTGAGTTCTCGCTCTTTGTGCTTCTGACTTGGTTTCTTTGTCTTATTACTCTCTTCGCTTTTGGGCTTTCGTTTGGGTTGGGCTTTCATTTTGGTTTGTGCGTTTCTTTGGGTTGGATTTCTGCGTGCGTAGGGCTATTGTTAGGGCTTACTGTTTGGTTTTGTTTGGTGTTATTTTGTTTTGTTTTGTTTTGCAACTGTGTTGTAATTGTTTTTCTTGTGTGTTCTTGTATTTACTTGATTTATTCCCTTTATTTCTTGTTATAACATTGTTGATGCCTAAATTCTTTAACATTGAGGACAATGTTTATTTCTAAGTTTGGGAAGGGATAGCAAGTCTTTTTCGTTTCACTTAAATTCTTACTTTATTTTATTTTGTTTTCTTTTCTGTTTTGAGTCTTTTTGTTTTCAAGTCACTTTCCGGACATATATGATGAGATTGTGATGAATGTTTACATGACTTGATTGAAAATTTTGTATTAAAAAAAAAAAATAAAAAAAAAATAAAAAAATAAAAAATTTGTTATTCACTAAATGGCATCGTTCTAGCATGATATGTTTGAAACCCTCTATGCACTTGCCATTTGTTTCATAATTCTCCAGTTGAGGGACTTGCATGATCCAAAGAATTGTATCAAGCATGAATTAGACTTGTATAACCATAAATAATGTGAGCTTTGAGCCTTTTGCTTCAATTCATGAGTGTTATACACGTATTCTTTTTTTTTCTTGTCATCCGAGTTGTTGTTTGATCTCATTATTCATTGACTTGGTTGAGCACTTAAAAGACATTCATTATTGTGCAATTTGATTACATGACATTTGAGAAATGATATTAAGGCCCTCTTTGGACCGTTTGTGCCTTTCAAGCTAACCCTATGCATGCGTAAGCATGATTTTCCATTGTTAACCACCTTGAGCCTATATGTATGCCTTTTCTTTCAAGTAACCAATTTTTACTTCTAGCCTTAGCCTGAAAAACAAGAATTTACCTTTCTAAGGAACTCGTGAGCTTTAATTTAGATGTGTTTTTCATGCTAAGTTTGGGAAGTTTGTTATTACATTTCAAAAAAAAAAAAAAAAAAAAAAAAAGAAGAGTACTTCACTCAAAGGGTGAAAGAAAAGAGAAAAGTTGTGGTGGCAATGGTTTCAAATTCAATTTCATGTTTCTTGGTTGTTCGAATGGAAGGAAGGAGTGTGAATCATAATTAGTGGAGGTATAGGGCTTTGTGGTCTATTTGATCACCTAAAAAAACATGAATGAAAATCTCAAGCGTGATGTTTCAAAGTCTTTTAGTCAACGATTATATGCTCTTACATTGTGAGTTCCTTGGACTTTGTTGTATCCATATCCTTCATTTCTCACTCACCTTACACCCTTAGCCCCATTACAACCTATAATAAAGACCTAAATTGATCCTAAATGTCATGTGGTTGAATTGTACACATTCTGCTTTTAAGTGTTTGGCATCCTTCTTGAGATCATATTCATGCATGTTTTTCATCTTGCCAATTGTGAGTTAAGTCCCGTATGGTTTAACTCTATTCTCATATTTACTATTGAGTGATGCATTGTACCCCTCTTCCGAGTGATTCATTTGTGAGAGGACAACTTTTGTGAGATTTGAAGTTACATTTGTGCTTGGTATGATTTTTGAAGTTGTGTGAAAACTGAAATTGGAGAATGAGTTCCATTTGGCCATCACACTACTACACTTTGAACATGTTGTGTTCTGAACTTTGCTGCCCTGTGAATAATGTCTAAACTGAGTTTTTCTTGTGAAAACTTTTGAGTCGTTTGCATGAGTCGCTCTCTCTTTGGAAAGTGTTCGGAAAGTTTGTTTCGAGTCTTGTTTTAGTTTCTGTTTTGCTCGAGGACTAGCAAAAGATAAGTTTGGGAAGTTTGTTCGGTTCATTTTTTACACATGATTTTTCATGTTATTCACCCACTATTTTGAGTTAGTTCTTGACATTTTATAGCTTTTTACTTCTTTTTTGTGTTTTCTTAGATTTTACCTTGGTTGTGATGAAAATGAGCTAAAAATGCATTATTAGTTATAAATTCTGTTTTTGTTCATTTTCGTAGGTCAACTTCTTGGCCTGGGATCAACATGCTCTGGTGCTCGGATGAGGTCATGATCTTCATGAGCCTTGTTCCAATGGATGTTAACTACAACATATCCAAATTTGAGCTCCATTGGACAAGTATTGCCTATCCAACCAATCCAGCATGTTACCACAGCTCTGGAAATCCGGATTTGGCCAGCTTTTACCTCCTTTGTGTCATCTTAATTTCTTGTTACCATAACTCTTGGTAACAAGGAATTACCTTTGTAAATGAGATATTTTCTGAAGCTTTTGGCATCTTTGTGAGGACAAAGCTTCATCATGGCAAGGG
The DNA here is from genome assembly GCF_965620075.1 of Prunus avium. Taxonomy (NCBI): domain Eukaryota; kingdom Viridiplantae; phylum Streptophyta; class Magnoliopsida; order Rosales; family Rosaceae; genus Prunus; species Prunus avium. The sequence continues at coordinate 5,180,086 of NC_142287.1, read as the reverse complement.
GACAAGGGCAAAGGCTTTAAGGAAAGTATGAGTTTTATATTATATTTGTGAGCTGGAAATTGATGGGCAATGGAAAGGAAAGTGCAATCAGATTTTGGGAGAGGTTTTGAACGTGGGTAGCCAATTCATTCTATGATTCTACACATTGAGAGCAGATTTTGGAGAGTTTGGAGCTAGGAGAAGCCAAGGTGCAGCCAAGCAAAGTGGAGAAGAAGGCTTCCACCATTGATGACCTTGAAGCTTTCATCATTTTCTCAAAATCTGTAAACTCTTTCTAATTTTATTTTGAATTTGTATTTGGAATAAGTATGAGCAACTAAACTCCATAGCTAGGGCTTAGGTTGAAGCCCTAAACATGATTACCTTATTGTTTTGATACTTGAGTGTATGAATTTCTAGATATTGTTGATGAATTCCAATTCACCAAATTAATCTATCCTTGATGTGTGTTTTTCCTTGGTTGGCCATCTTTGAAAGCATGCTTCTTGAGATTGTTGGGATTATGTGTATCTTCATGTTATCCTAAGCAATAAATGGATGAAGTAAGAATCATCCATGTGAATTGGTTTCTTGAATACCTAATGTAAACACCATGCTATTAGGATTCTTGTGATGTTCATATTCTCTTTGAACTTAATGGGTTCTCCTTGTAATTGAATCGAAGTACGAACCATACCTAGGTTCGGTTATGGGGAGGGCACAAGTATTGTAGCACGAACCATGCACTTTACGTATATTAGAGAGAATCAATGCGTCTTGAGCCACGACCCATGGTCTTGATTGCGAACATCTTCATCAACACATTTAGAGTTCATCACTTGAGTATTCATGAACTTTGGTAGAATTGTTTAGGGTGGATTCCGAAACCCTAGTGTTTGTTACATTTTAATTTCACAATTTGATAATTCATCTCTGCTATTCTCATTTAAATTCAAAGTCCATTTACTTTCATGCAATAGAAATAGGTCACTTGAACCAAACCAAAACCCCTCCCCCCCAATGTGTGTGTGAGTTGTGTGTTTGATACGTTGTGTGTCTTGTTTACTGAATTCTGTTTATTTTAGTAACTGTTTTGGACTTTTGGTCCGCGCTGTGTTCTTTCATTTTCTGTGCTGATTCCAACCGTATAAAGAACGTGAAATTTGGATAAACGGTTGGAAAGTTATAGGCAAAACACTGGACAGAGGTCGAAACTGGAAAAATAGAAAACGAATCTGTCCAAATGGTGATAAAAGGGTGATAGAAAGTGCTGTTTGTGTTTTTCTCTAGTTTTCTTGTATTGTTTCATTTCTTTTACACTTCTTTACTCATTTTTAGTTTCCATTTTGCATTTGTGGTGTGTCAATTAAGTGTTCTTTACGTACTCAAATTAGAACTTATAGGAAGCCGACAAGTTCTTCGTGGGATCGACCCCGTACTTACATAATCTATACTTCGATAGATCCGTGCACTTGCGGGTATTTTTAATTGGTTGTTTGCACATTAATTTGTGTCCTCTTAGGAATGCAACAGGCGACATCATAATATGGTGGGAGGAGTCATTTGGTGAGTTTTGAGTGAAATCCAATCGCTAGAAGTATGGAATACACCAACCACACCAATTCGGAACGAACTGCCGTTGAACTTGAATTGTCCAATTTGGAAAACCTATTGATTTCGGATCGAGACCATAACTTGGGCAACATCATAATATGGTGGGAGGAGTCATTTGGTGAGTTTTGAGTGAAATCCAATCGCTAGAAGTATGGAATACACCAACCACTCCAATTAGGAACGAACTGCCGTTGAACTTGAATTGTCCAATTTGGAACACCTATTGATTTCGGATCGAGCCCAAAACTTGGGCAACATCATAATATGGTGGGAGGAGTCATTTGGTGAGTTTTGAGTGAAATCCAATCGCTAGAAGTATGGAATACACCAACCACTCCAATTAGGAACGAACTGCCGTTGAACTTGAATTGTCCAAATTGGAACACCTATATTCAGATCGAGCCCAAAACTTGGACAACATCATAATATGGTGGGAGGAGTCATTTGGGGAGTTTTCAGTGAAATCCAATCGCTAGAAGTATGGAATACACCAACCACTCCAATTAGGAACGAACTGCCGTTGAACTTGAATTGTCCAATTTGGAACACCTATTGATTTCGGATCGAGCCCAAAACTTGGGCAACATCATAATATGGTGGGAGGAGTCATTTGGTGAGTTTTGAGTGAAATCCAATCGCTAGAAGTATGGAATACACCAACCACTCCAATTTGGAACGAACTGCCGTTGAACTTGATTTGTCCAATTTGGAACACCTATTGATTTCGGATCGAGCCGAAAACTTGGGCAACATCATAATATGGTGGGAGGAGTCATTTGGTGAGTTTTGAGTGAAATCCAATCGCTAGAAGTATGGAATACACCAACCACTCCAATTAGGAACGAAATTCCGTTGAACTTGAATTGTCCAATTTGGAACACCTATTGATTTCGGATCGAGCCCAAACCTTGGGCAACATCATAATATGGTGGGAGGAGTCATTTGGTAAGTTTTGAGTAAAATCAAATCGCTAGAAGTACGGAATACACCAACCACTCCAACTAGGAACGAACTGCCGTCGAAATTGAATTGTCCAATTTCTCACAGCTATTGATTTCGGGTCGAGCCCAAAACTTGGGCAACATCATAATATGGATGGAGGAGTCATTTGGTGAGTTTTGAGTGAAATCCAATCGCTAGAAGTATAGAATACACCAACCACTCCAATTAGGAACGAACTGCCGTTGAACCTGAATTTTCCAATTTCGAACACCTATTGATTTCGGATCGAGCCAACACTAGGGCAACATCATAATATGGTGGGAGGAGTCATTCGGTGTGTTTTGAGTGAAATCCAATCGCTAGAAGTATGGAATACACCAACCACTCCAATTAGGAACGAACTGCCGTTGAACTTGAATTGTCCAATTTCTAACACCTATTGATTTCGGGTCGAGCCCAAAACTTGGGCAACATCATAATATGGTGGGTGGAGTCGTTTGGTGAGTTTTGAGTGAAATCCAATCGCTAGAAGTATGGAATACACCAACCACTCCAATTAGGAACGAACTGCCGTTGAACTTGAATTGTCCAATTTCTCACACCTATTGATTTCGGATCGAGCCCAAAACTAGGGCAACATCATAATATGGTGGGAGGAGTCATTCGGTGGGTTTTGAGTGAAATCCAATCGCTAGAATTATGTAATACACCAACAACTCCAATTAGGAACGAACTGCCGTTGAACTTAAATTGTCCAATTTCTCACACCTATTGATTTCGGATCGAGCCCAAACTTGGGCAACATCATAATATGGTGGGAGGAGTCATTTGGTGAGTTTTGAGTGAAATCCAATCGCTAGAAGTATAGAATACACCAACCACTCCAATTAGGAACGAACTGCCGTTGAACTTGAATTTTCCAATTTGGAACACCTGTTGATTTCGGATCGAGCCCAACACTAGGGCCACATCATAATATGGTGGGAGGAGTCATTTGGTGAGTTTTGAGTGAAATTCAATCGCTAGAAGTATAGAATACACCAACCACTCCAATTAGGAACGAATTGCCGTTGAACTTGAATTGTCCAATTTCTCACACCTATTGATTTCGGGTCGAGCCCAAAACTTGGGCAACATCATAATATGGTGGGAGGAGTCATTTGGTGAGTTTTGAGTGAAATCCAATCGCTAGAAGTATGGAATACACCAACCACTCCAATTTGGAACGAACTGCCGTTGAACTTGATTTGTCCAATTTGGAACACCTATTGATTTCGGATCGAGCCCAAAACTTGGGCAACATCATAATATGGTGGGAGGAGTCGTTTGGTGAGTTTTGAGTGAAATCCAATCGCTAGAAGTATGTAATACACCAACAACTGCAATTCGGAACGAACTGCCGTTGAACTTAAATTGTCCAATTTCTCACACCTATTGAGTTCGGATCGAGCCCAAAACTTGGGCAACAACATAATATGGTGGGAGGAGTCATTTGGTGAGTTTTGAGTGAAATCCAATCGCTAGAAGTATGGAATACACCAACCACTCCAATTAGGAATGAACTGCCGTTGAGCTCGAATTGTCCAATTTCTCACACCTATTGATTTCGGATCGGGCCCAAAACTTGGGCAACATCATAGTATCGTGGGAGGAGTCGTTTGGTGAGTTTTGAGTGAAATCGAATCGCTAGAAGTATGGAATACACCAACCACTCCAATTAGGAACGAACTGCCATTGAACTTGAATTGTCCAATTTCTCAAACCTATTGATTTCGGATGGAACCCCAAACTTGTGCAACAACATAATATGGTGGGAGGAGTCATTTGGTGAGTTTTGAGTGAAATCCAATCGCTAGAAGTATGGAATACACCAACCACTCCAATTAGGAACGAACTGCCGTTGAACTTGAATTGTCCAATTTCTAACACCTATTGATTTCGGGTCGAGCCCAAAACTTGGGCAACATCATAATATGGTGGGTGGAGTCGTTTGGTGAGTTTTGAGTGAAATCCAATCGCTAGAAGTATGGAATACACCAACCACTCCAATTAGGAACGAACTGCCGTTGAACTTGAATTGTCCAATTTCTCACACCTATTGATTTCGGATCGAGCCCAAAACTAGGGCAACATCATAATATGGTGGGAGGAGTCATTCGGTGGGTTTTGAGTGAAATCCAATCGCTAGAATTATGTAATACACCAACAACTCCAATTAGGAACGAACTGCCGTTGAACTTAAATTGTCCAATTTCTCACACCTATTGATTTCGGATCGAGCCCAAACTTGGGCAACATCATAATATGGTGGGAGGAGTCATTTGGTGAGTTTTGAGTGAAATCCAATCGCTAGAAGTATAGAATACACCAACCACTCCAATTAGGAACGAACTGCCGTTGAACTTGAATTTTCCAATTTGGAACACCTGTTGATTTCGGATCGAGCCCAACACTAGGGCCACATCATAATATGGTGGGAGGAGTCATTTGGTGAGTTTTGAGTGAAATTCAATCGCTAGAAGTATAGAATACACCAACCACTCCAATTAGGAACGAATTGCCGTTGAACTTGAATTGTCCAATTTCTCACACCTATTGATTTCGGGTCGAGCCCAAAACTTGGGCAACATCATAATATGGTGGGAGGAGTCATTTGGTGAGTTTTGAGTGAAATCCAATCGCTAGAAGTATGGAATACACCAACCACTCCAATTTGGAACGAACTGCCGTTGAACTTGATTTGTCCAATTTGGAACACCTATTGATTTCGGATCGAGCCCAAAACTTGGGCAACATCATAATATGGTGGGAGGAGTCGTTTGGTGAGTTTTGAGTGAAATCCAATCGCTAGAAGTATGTAATACACCAACAACTACAATTCGGAACGAACTGCCGTTGAACTTAAATTGTCCAATTTCTCACACCTATTGAGTTCGGATCGAGCCCAAAACTTGGGCAACAACATAATATGGTGGGAGGAGTCATTTGGTGAGTTTTGAGTGAAATCCAATCGCTAGAAGTATGGAATACACCAACCACTCCAATTAGGAACGAACTGCCGTTGAGCTCGAATTGTCCAATTTCTCACACCTATTGATTTCGGATCGGGCCCAAAACTTGGGCAACATCATAGTATCGTGGGAGGAGTCGTTTGGTGAGTTTTGAGTGAAATCGAATCGCTAGAAGTATGGAATACACCAACCACTCCAATTAGGAACGAACTGCCATTGAACTTGAATTGTCCAATTTCTCAAACCTATTGATTTCGGATGGAACCCCAAACTTGTGCAACAACATAATATGGTGGGAGGAGTCATTTGGTGAGTTTTGAGTGAAATCCAATCGCTAGAAGTATGGAATACACCAACCACTCCAATTTGGAACGAACTGCCGTTGAACTTGATTTGTCCAATTTGGAACACCTATTGATTTCGGATCGAGCCCAAAACTTGGGCAACATCATAATATGGTGGGAGGAGTAGTTTGGTGAGTTTTGAGTGAAATCCAATCGCTAGAAGCATGGAATACACCAACCACTCCAATTAGGAACGAACTGCCGTTGAACTTGAATTATCCAAATTGGAACACCTATTGATTTCGGATTGAGCCCAAAACTTGGACAACATCATAATATGATGGGAGGAGTCATTTGGGGAGTTTTGAGTGAAATCCAATCGCTAGAAGTATGGAATACACCAACCACTCCAATTAGGAACGAACTGCCGTTGAACTTGAATTGTCCAATTTGGAACACCTATTGATTTCGGATCGAGCCCAAAACTTGGGCAACATCATAATATGGTGGGAGGAGTCATTTGGTGAGTTTTGAGTGAAATCCAATCGCTAGAAGTATGGAATACACCAACCACTCCAATTAGGAACGAACTGCCGTTGAACTTGAATTGTCCAAATTGGAACACCTATATTCAGATCGAGCCCAAAACTTGGACAACATCATAATATGGTGGGAGGAGTCATTTGGGGAGTTTTCAGTGAAATCCAATCGCTAGAAGTATGGAATACACCAACCACTCCAATTAGGAACGAACTGCCGTTGAACTTGAATTGTCCAATTTGGAACACCTATTGATTTCGGATCGAGCCCAAAACTTGGGCAACATCATAATATGGTGGGAGGAGTCATTTGGTGAGTTTTGAGTGAAATCCATTCGCTAGAAGTATGGAATACACCAACCACTCCAATTTGGAACGAACTGCCGTTGAACTTGATTTGTCCAATTTGGAACACCTATTGATTTCGGATCGAGCCGAAAACTTGGGCAACATCATAATATGGTGGGAGGAGTCATTTGGTGAGTTTTGAGTGAAATCCAATCGCTAGAAGTATGGAATACACCAACCACTCCAATTAGGAACGAAATTCCGTTGAACTTGAATTGTCCAATTTGGAACACCTATTGATTTCGGATCGAGCCCAAACCTTGGGCAACATCATAATATGGTGGGAGGAGTCATTTGGTAAGTTTTGAGTAAAATCAAATCGCTAGAAGTACGGAATACACCAACCACTCCAACTAGGAACGAACTGCCGTCGAAATTGAATTGTCCAATTTCTCACAGCTATTGATTTCGGGTCGAGCCCAAAACTTGGGCAACATCATAATATGGATGGAGGAGTCATTTGGTGAGTTTTGAGTGAAATCCAATCGCTAGAAGTATAGAATACACCAACCACTCCAATTAGGAACGAACTGCCGTTGAACCTGAATTTTCCAATTTCGAACACCTATTGATTTCGGATCGAGCCAACACTAGGGCAACATCATAATATGGTGGGAGGAGTCATTCGGTGTGTTTTGAGTGAAATCCAATCGCTAGAAGTATGGAATACACCAACCACTCCAA